>NC_018318.1:128749-236324 GCF_000234665.1 Leishmania mexicana MHOM/GT/2001/U1103
AGCGCCCACGCCGTAGGGAAAGGCCAGAGCGACGCGTCGCCGCTGAGTCNCGGGGTCAGGTCCTGGACGGCGCTGCGTCGGTGCGACCCGCGGCCGTGAGCACGCTTGCGCGATGCGTATGACGGGTGCAGCGTGTCAGCGTGACCCGAACGTACCCCACACCCGGCCCTCGCACTGCCCTGCTGGTGCTGGGGAGCCCGAGCCACCCCGAGGAGGATGCCGCACGTGGCGACCTGGCTAACGGGTGGAGCCGCTGTGAGGCGACCTGCGGGGCTGGCGGTGGGTGGGGTATGAGGCAGGTGTGTGTGTGTGTGTGCTCAGGTGACGGGGTCTGCGCAGGGCGGTAGCGGCGTGCCTGCCGCTGCTTCGGGGAACGCGCCTGAGGTCTGTGCCAGGGCCCGGGCCAGGGGGAGGGTAGAGTGCTGTGTAACTCGCGCTCTACGTCAAAAAATGGTCGGGAGGAATGAAATCTAAAACGAGGTGTGAACACCGGTGCCCCACACCCGTGAGAGGAGGGGACCGCGCGTGTGTGCATGTGCTGCTGTGCGCCTCTGCGTGCCGGTGCATTGCGCTTGTGGGCAGCCATCCACGTTCCCCACACCGCCATCTGATGGTCTGTCTCGCGTCGTCCCTCCACCTACGTCGCTCCCTTCCGCCACCCACCGCCTCCTACGCATCTCCATGCACTATGGCGAACGCAAACAGGCAGACACGCCTACCTTAGCATACCTGTCCCCCACTCTCTAGCACCTTCCCTTCATTAGCCTCCCACCCCTACCCACCGCTCAGGTCTCTCAGCATTGTCACCGCCAAGCGTCCCCCATCCCTTTTCCCCATTGCCCCATATCCCCCCTCCCCTCCCCACGGCTCCCTGTCGTACTGCTCGCCGACACATACGTAAGCATACAATAATACACCTCCGCGCCATCCTTCGCACACGCCACCAGTGCCCACGCGCAGCATACACGGTACGCACCTGCGGAGCGATGGGTCTCCTTGGCAAGGAACGCGCCGGCTCCTTCAAGGCCACAGACGCCTCTGGGCGGCGTTTTCTCTGGAGGATCGATAAATTCTCGCAGTACGCGCTTGACGTGACTCTCGACAGCGAGAACGTCACTTGCTTCACCAAAGTAAAATTTCACCTGCACATCGCCCTAGGCACTGGCGGTGCCGTCGGCGTCTACATCCATTACAAGAAGCCGCCGATCCCGAAGTACTCGTACTACTTAACGAACTCGAAGTGTGAAGAGATGCGCCAGCACACGGCCCACACGATCCCCGAGGATTCCGAGCGCTGCGGTCACTGGAACGTGTGCAGCCACAGCGACTTGAAGGGGTTCCTCGGGGAGGATGACACGCTGTTTGTGCATTTTTGCTTCGACGAGGACACCCTCATTGTGAAACAGCTCGGGCAGAGTAATATCTCGGTCAGGTGGTCGATTCCAAAGTTGGAGGCGAAGAACCTGTCTCCCTACTCCTCACGCGGCTTTTTTGTGGGCGACACATTGGTCGTGGCACGCCTCGACGTCAAGCACAAAGATGATTACACGGGACTCAAGTACAGCCACGACGACGTGGCCACATACATCATCTTTGTCTTCTGCCGCAAAGGCAATATCCCGCCACACAGCATCGAGCTCGTGGACTCCTCCGGCAACGCCTACCATCGCCTAGAAAGGATGGGTGAAAACTTGGCGCTCCCGGCACTGGTGGACCGCGACGTGGTTCAGGAGAACATCGGGAGTGGCGGTGTCCTCCTTGTTAGGATCACCTTTTTTGTTAGTAAAAACCCCTTGGATTTGCTGAACACGGTTAGCGATCTCGGCAGCGCAGAGGGTGGGCGGAAGGGCAGCGCCATCGAGGATCGCACGATCGAAGTGGGCAACAAGAGGGAAGTGTACGCCGTTGCGGACGACTAGAGAGCGAGGTGAACGCATGGCGGGGCAGGGGAGCTCTTGCGTGTCGGTGCGTGCGTTCAGTCAACGCGACAGCCTTGTGTTCTTCTTCCCTGTCTGCCTGTGCGTGCACTGGGGTGCACCTGCGTGTACAGGTTCTGATTGACGTGCACTCATACGCTCACCATTCGTGGCTTGGATGGATATAGCCAATGGCGGAGGAGACGGGTGGAGCTTAACGAATGCTCCGCAGCCGTAGAGAACTGAAAAGGGGGCTCTCGGATCGCAGCAACGACCAGCGGAAAGGGGGGAAGAAGGCCATCGGCACTGGAGCCCACCGACTATGTCTCGCCCCTCCGGTGCTCCCACCTCATCCTGTTGCTGCCTCTGTGCTCTTTCTCTTTTCACTGCCTTCGGACTTTTCATGCGGTGTTTGCTTGGCCTCCCCCGCTGCTGCTCTACTCCTGTCATCGTCGCTGCGTGGCCTCGCCGCATTGATGTCTATCGCCCTCCCCTCTCTCTCGCATCCCTCCCCTCCGCCTGCGGCTCGCTCTTCGCGTGTGCCCGTCTGTTCTCCTTGTCGGGTCACTTTGTCCTCTCTCTTTTCCCTCGGCGCTCCCCTCCCCCCCTTCTCCTAGCTCTCTCGCTTGCTTTGCTTCCTCGTGTCTTCTTGCTATCATTGTTTTCCCTGCACCCATCCCACCCCCACCCCCGCGGTGCCGCACAGACACACGCACACGCCAGGCAGCACCGCTACTCCTCCCTCTACGCACCTCCTCTCTGTTTCTCCTTTTGCCTTTTATTTGGGCTGCAGAAGCACCTCCACCGCAACGCAGTCTGTCGCCACACCGTGTGCCGCCCGCGTGAGGTACGTTACCCCTTCCACTCCTCCCCTGATCTTCTCCCCCCCCTCCCCGACTCTGGTGAGTGCCTGCGTGCCCGCATTCACGCTGAGCTGCAGCGCCTGTAGAGTGCGCGAAGACATGCCCCTTGTACTCTTCCCTGCTTTCTCCATTGGGCGCCATGCCCTCTCATCTATCTTCCCTTCCTTGGTTTGCTGTTACTCTACAACAGGGCGCCGATAAGCCGTCTGAGTCACCATGGCACACGAGGAGGGGGGCTCACCTCCACCGCCTCGCCTCGGCCCTCCGCTCCCCTGCTCTCCCGTGCCTCTCCCCCCCACACCATCTATTCGCGTCTCCATGCACACTGCGTTTGTTCTTTACTGTTTGCTGGTTTACTTTTCGTGTGTTCTTCTCCCGAGTGAGTGGGGGTACACAAACCCCAGCGCGTGGCACCTCGGGACCCAGTGCCCCCACTCTCTCTCGATGTGTGGGGGCCAAGCAGCACCCCACCCTCTAGCCCTGCCCAATGCGGGAGCCCGCCTCTGGTCGTGACAGGGACGAGCGCCCACGCCGTAGGGAAAGGCCAGAGCGACGCGTCGCCGCTGACGTCGGCGGTCAGGTCCTGGACGGCGCTGCGTCGGTGCGACCCGCGGCCGTGAGCACGCTTGCGCGATGCGTATGACGGGTGCAGCGTGTCAGCGTGACCCGAACGTACCCCACACCCGGCCCTCGCACTGCCCTGCTGGTGCTGGGGAGCCCGAGCCACCCCGAGGAGGATGCCGCACGTGGCGACCTGGCTAACGGGTGGAGCCGCTGTGAGGCGACCTGCGGGGCTGGCGGTGGGTGGGGTATGAGGCAGGTGTGTGTGTGTGTGTGCTCAGGTGACGGGGTCTGCGCACAGCGGTAGCGGCGTGCCTGCCGCTGCTTCGGATCACGCGCCTGAGGTCTGTGCCAGGGCCCGGGCCAGGGGGAGGGTAGAGTGCTGTGTAACTCGCGCTCTACGTCAAAAAATGGTCGCGTTGAATGAAATCTAAAACGAGGTGTGAACACCGGTGCCCCACACCCGTGAGAGGAGGGGACCGCGCGTGTGTGCATGTGCTGCTGTGCGCCTCTGCGTGCCGGTGCATTGCGCTTGTGGGCAGCCATCCACGTTCCCCACACCGCCATCTGATGGTCTGTCTCGCGTCGTCCCTCCACCTACGTCGCTCCCTTCCGCCACCCACCGCCTCCTACGCATCTCCATGCACTATGGCGAACGCACACACGCAGACACGCCTACCTTAGCATACCTGTCCCCCACTCTCTAGCACCTTCCCTTCATTAGCCTCCCACCCCTACCCACCGCTCAGGTCTCTCAGCATTGTCACCGCCAAGCGTCCCCCATCCCTTTTCCCCATTGCCCCATATCCCCCCTCCCCTCCCCACGGCTCCCTGTCGTACTGCTCGCCGACACATACGTAAGCATACAATAATACACCTCCGCGCCATCCTTCGCACACGCCACCAGTGCCCACGCGCAGCATACACGGTACGCACCTGCGGAGCGATGGGTCTCCTTGGCAAGGAACGCCCCGGCTCCTTCAAGGCCACAGACGCCTCTGGGCGGCGTTTTCTCTGGAGGATCGATAAATTCTCGCAGTACGCGCTTGACGTGACTCTCGACAGCGAGAACGTCACTTGCTTCACCAAAGTAAAATTTCACCTGCACTTGACACTGTGCCTCTGCGGTGCCGTCGGCGTCTACATCCATTACAAGAAGCCGCCGATCCCGAAGTACTCGTACTACTTAACGAACTCGAAGTGTGAGGGGACGCGCCAGCACACGGCCCACAGCCTCCCCGATGGTGTGGAGCGCTGCGGTCACTGGAACGTGTGCAGCCACAGCGACTTGAAGGGGTTCCTCGGGGAGGATGACACGCTGTTTGTGCATTTTTGCTTCGACGAGGACACCCTCATTGTGAAACAGCTCGGGCAGAGTAATATCTCGGTCAGGTGGTCGATTCCAAAGTTGGAGGCGAAGAACCTGTCTCCCTACTCCTCACGCAGTTTCTGTGTGGGCGACGCCGTGCTGATCGCCCAGATCGACGCCAAGCACAAAGATGATTACACGGGACTCAAGTACAGCCACGACGACGTGGCCACATACATCATCTTTGTCTTCTGCCGCAAAGGCAATCTCCCGCCACACAGCATCGAGCTCGTGGACTCCTCCGGCAACGCCTACTATCAGCTGGAGAAGAAGGATGAGGAGTCGACGCTGACGGCACTGGTGGACCGGGACGTGGTTGAGGAGAACATCGGGAGTGGCGGTGTCCTCCTCGTTAGGATCACCTTCTTAACTGCCACAAACCCCTTGGATTTGCTGAACACGGTTAGCGATCTCGGCAGCGCAGAGGGTGGGCGGAAGGGCAGCGCCATCGAGGATCGCACCGTTGACTTCGACGCTAAAACGGATCTGTGCTCCGTCACGGAGGACTAGAGAGCGAGGTGAACGCATGGCGGGGCAGGGGAGCTCTTGCGTGTCGGTGCGTGCGTTCAGTCAACGCGACAGCCTTGTGTTCTTCTTCCCTGTCTGCCTGTGCGTGCACTGGGGTGCACCTGCGTGTACAGGTTCTGATTGACGTGCACTCATACGCTCACCATTCGTGGCTTGGATGGATATAGCCAATGGCGGAGGAGACGGGTGGAGCTTAACGAATGCTCCGCAGCCGTAGAGAACTGAAAAGGGGGCTCTCGGATCGCAGCAACGACCAGCGGAAAGGGGGGAAGAAGGCCATCGGCACTGGAGCCCACCGACTATGTCTCGCCCCTCCGGTGCTCCCACCTCATCCTGTTGCTGCCTCTGTGCTCTTTCTCTTTTCACTGCCTTCGGACTTTTCATGCGGTGTTTGCTTGGCCTCCCCCGCTGCTGCTCTACTCCTGTCATCGTCGCTGCGTGGCCTCGCCGCATTGATGTCTATCGCCCTCCCCTCTCTCTCGCATCCCTCCCCTCCGCCTGCGGCTCGCTCTTCGCGTGTGCCCGTCTGTTCTCCTTGTCGGGTCACTTTGTCCTCTCTCTTTTCCCTCGGCGCTCCCCTCCCCCCCTTCTCCTAGCTCTCTCGCTTGCTTTGCTTCCTCGTGTCTTCTTGCTATCGTTGTTTTCCCTGCACCCATCCCACCCCCACCCCCGCGGTGCCGCACAGACACACGCACACGCCAGGCAGCACCGCTACTCCTCCCTCTACGCACCTCCTCTCTGTTTCTCCTTTTGCCTTTTATTTGGGCTGCAGAAGCACCTCCACCGCAACGCAGTCTGTCGCCACACCGTGTGCCGCCCGCGTGAGGTACGTTACCCCTTCCACTCCTCCCCTGATCTTCTCCCCCCCCCTCCCCGACTCTGGTGAGTGCCTGCGTGCCCGCATTCACGCTGAGCTGCAGCGCCTGTAGAGTGCGCGAAGACATGCCCCTTGTACTCTTCCCTGCTTTCTCCATTGGGCGCCATGCCCTCTCATCTATCTTCCCTTCCTTGGTTTGCTGTTACTCTACAACAGGGCGCCGATAAGCCGTCTGAGTCACCATGGCACACGAGGAGGGGGGCTCACCTCCACCGCCTCGCCTCG
Source organism: Leishmania mexicana MHOM/GT/2001/U1103 (assembly GCF_000234665.1). Classification (NCBI taxonomy): domain Eukaryota; phylum Euglenozoa; class Kinetoplastea; order Trypanosomatida; family Trypanosomatidae; genus Leishmania; species Leishmania mexicana. Next base: position 135,089 of record NC_018318.1, read on the forward strand.
GCCCTCCGCTCCCCTGCTCTCCCGTGCCTCTCCCCCCCACACCATCTATTCGCGTCTCCATGCACACTGCGTTTGTTCTTTACTGTTTGCTGGTTTACTTTTCGTGTGTTCTTCTCCCGAGTGAGTGGGGGTACACAAACCCCAGCGCGTGGCACCTCGGGACCCAGTGCCCCCACTCTCTCGATGTGTGGGGGCCAAGCAGCACCCCACCCTCTAGCCCTGCCCAATGCGGGAGCCCGCCTCTGGTCGTGACAGGGACGAGCGCCCACGCCGTAGGGAAAGGCCAGAGCGACGCGTCGCCGCTGACGTCGGTGGTCAGGTCCTGGACGGCGCTGCGTCGGTGCGACCCGCGGCCGTGAGCACGCTTGCGCGATGCGTATGACGGGTGCAGCGTGTCAGCGTGACCCGAACGTACCCCACACCCGGCCCTCGCACTGCCCTGCTGGTGCTGGGGAGCCCGAGCCACCCCGAGGAGGATGCCGCACATGGCGACCTGGCTAACGGGTGGAGCCGCTGTGAGGCGACCTGCGGGGCTGGCGGTGGGTGGGGTATGAGGCAGGTGTGTGTGTGTGTGTGCTCAGGTGACGGGGTCTGCGCACAGCGGTAGCGGCGTGCCTGCCGCTGCTTCGGATCACGCGCCTGAGGTCTGTGCCAGGGCCCGGGCCAGGGGGAGGGTAGAGTGCTGTGTAACTCGCGCTCTAATCTCAGAGAATGGTCACGTTGAACGTGGTGCACTGAAGATGGATGTGCTGGTTGTTGTGTGCGTACCGTCTATCTTCTGTGTTGAGCCTTTTTTTGAGCAATCGTTTTTTGTGTTGACAGGAGCTGCGGGGGTAGAGGAGACGGAGTGCTGGAACACCTTCGCGGTAAATGTGCAGCCTTGTATGGCTGTCTACCTCCTGGATACGCGCGTCTGTGCCGTTGGTAAAATGTTTCACCGCCGACGAATGGCATCTGACGTTGATAACGACCGCCACGGCGCTGGCCGAGAGAGGAGGAGAGACAGGGGCAGTCTGGTGGTCTCTGCTCTCTGGTCTTTGCGCGTGTGGGCAGCAGTTGATGTTGAACATTTTCTTATGGAAGACTCTATGTTAGAGAAGGTTTTTTGGTAAAACGTTCTCATGAGGTTTGCGACGGTGTGTGTGTGTGTGTGCCTGCGTTCACATGGGACTCTCTCCTGCACAGGGCCGCACGGAGAAGTGGAGGGGGTAAGGGTGGGGGCACGGTGGTGTTCAGAGGGTGTAACCTCGTGTTTGCTGGCGCTCTTGGCGTGTCGGTAGCAAAGTCCTTCTTTTTGCCGCTATCCCCAGTGTCCTTTATATCGTGCCTGCTCCCTCTCCTTCGCTCGCCTGGTGGGCGTGACTGGACAGAGGTGTATGTGCGCAGTAACCACGCATGCACGCCGACTCCACTAATCCTTCCCGTCTTGCTGTGTCTCTCGCTTCCTCTCCACGCATGCCCCGTCGCGTGTGTGTGTGGGCACAGCCATCTTTTTGTTATGCGGTAGCACACGGACTTGTTCACGTCCATCAAGGTAGCTGTCACCCATGTCGGCGATGGCGGCACCACGAGATGCCGCTGTTCTCGCAGCGCTAAAGCAGCTAGAGGACATGCGGGGGTGCCTGCACAGCGCCCTTCGCGAAGCCGCCTTCAGCTTCACGACTGCGCAGCGGGAAGAGGAATCGACGCGAGGCCGTTTCGTATCCTTGGATGCGGTACCGACGGCCCAAGGCACTCTCGAAGCACTCGTGTCTCTCACACAAACGTCCGCCACTACCTCGACAAGTGGCGTCGAGGAGACTCGCTCTGACGAGAGCGATGAAGTTGTCCGAATTCACAGCAGCGGTTGTGCGTGGGAGATGGTGCTAATAAGCGGTGAACGAAGGAGGAAGCAGCAAGTGCCCGCAGCTGCGTCACAACACGCGTCTCCCGCGCCCGACCCTGAAAGTGAACGGTCAGATCTCTTTCCTCCAGACCCGATCTACTACTTTAGTGAGCACCCCTCCAGTGCCCTACGAGAGTGCCAGGAAGCCTACAGGCGCGTGTTGCGCTGCGCCGTCGACACCGTGAATACGCAGCAGCGAGCGCTGACGGAAGCAGTGGCAATGGCGAGGCCAGGTGCACAAGAATCGTAAGACCGCTTCTGTATCGGTGCCTGTGGGTGTGGGTGTGGGTGTGTGTGTGTTCCTCGCGGGTCAGTTCCCTTCTTTCGAGAGAGCAGCTTGAGACAACCTCGAAAGTACAGGCTTGCGTGAGACACGGCACGGGACAGGGACAGGGGGCGTCTGAGTACCCCATGAAGCTTTGGTTTGCGTGTGTATGTGTGTGAATGGGTGTGTTGGCACCTGATCTTCTCCTCGGGTCGACTCCGTCCGCCTACGTCTTGCAGACATACATACATATATATATATATACGCCTTCCCCCTTCCACTCTCCTCAGTGTCGAGGAGGCGCGAATACAAACTCCGTTGGCTGCAGTGCCGACCCTTCCGTGACTGTGTAGCGTGCATGTCTGTGTGCGAGCATCGTTCACTTGAAAACTCTCCCATATTCCCCCCCACACACACACACACACAACTCTCTGGTGGACACAAGTGTGCACGCCACTCTCCAGCGCCATCCACGATATCCAGCGAAGCTCTACTAAGCGAACAACGAGGCGGTCGACTCATGGGACGACCTGGCGGTTTCTTCAAGAAGCTAAAGGCGAAGGAGAAGCGCGCCTCCTCGCGCAAACAGCGCGGTACCAAGGGTGCCTCCAAGGAGGACAGGCGTCGCAAGCACAATGAGCGAGTGGAGCTGTACGCGGCGAAGCGCGAGGTGGAGCAGCTCGCGGCGGTGAGCAGCTCCAGCGACGACGAACCGTCGACGGACTCGGATGCGGAGGAGTACCGCCGGACAAAGTCGTTGCGGAAGCTCCAGAGACTTCTGGGGGTGACGCCGTCCTCTGCCCCTCAAGCCACATCGCACAAGCGTGCCCGTCGGCAGCCGACATCCGCGTCGCGCCTCGGTGCCCGTGAAGACGATGAGGATGAGAAGATGGCAGATCCATGGAACAGCAGCGGCGATGACGACGCTGACAATGCAAGCGAGAGGGAATCGCCCTCGGCTGACGGCAAGAAAAATCGTCGCCCACCGCTGCGGCGCCGTCGCCCCCGCCATGAGTCGGATCAAGCGAAGGCGAGCTCCGCGCTCGTCAACGATGACGATCTGGACGGCGAAGACTGGCGACTATACTTGGGTGACGCTAGTGACAGCGACGACGACGATGAGGGTGCGGATGGCGGTCTCGAGTCGGACGGAGAAGTGACGGAGCTTGATGAGGAGACGGACGACGCTGATGACGTCGTTGACAAAGACCTTCTCATGGAAATCGACGACACCGACGATGGTGACAGCGATCGTAGTAACGATAATTATGAGGGAAGCGAGGACGACGACAATCCGCTCTTTGAGCTGGAGAAAGGTGGTGGCGATGCTGCAGAGGTGGACGACGATGACGATGATGGAGCCGATCTCTTCGATGATGCAATGATGTACGACGGCGAGGCGGAAGACGAAGAGGAAGACGAGGACGAAGAGCGGGAGGACCCCTTTGTCGACGACGACGACGACGATGACGTGACGGAGGGCAAAGTTCGGGAGAGGGACGCACAAAAGGGTCTTCTGCTGCAAAGTTTCCAGATCAGCACAAGTAGCGTCTCTGTCCTGCAGCAGTGCGGCATTGTTGGTGTGGTCAACCACACAAAGGGCAGCAGCAGCAACAGCAGCGTTGTGTTGATAGAGAAGGATGAGTGGATGCGCAAGTACCACCTCGATTTACACGGCACGCTTGATGAGACGCCGCTGAAGGCACTGCCAGTTCCACATGCAGCGTTGGAGCTGCTGGCCGAATCGAACAAGCGTCTTCAGGCGCGCGCGGCTGAGCGGCTGGAGTCAACCGTCGATAAGAGGGAGCTGGGCCTCTTCTTTGCGTCCCCGGAGGAGTGCGCCGCAGTACACCCCGAGAACGTGGCAGTGCTCGTCACGGCGCATGCGCAGCAACACCTGCTGCACGCGCCGTTCGACGTGCAGCGGTGTGCTGCTTCAGTGCCGTCACCGTCAGCACCTCCGGCAGCAGAGCCATGGACAGAGTGCCCGCCATACCTCCACCCTGTTTTGTGGGCGAAGTGGACAGCGTTCCGTGCACACCGAAACCTGGCCACGTTCACCGCGGAGGAGCGTGGACTGCTGGACCTTCTTCAAGGTTACGCGGACCTCCTGGACACACTGCACTGCTGGCAGAACAGCGAGTCGCGGCGCGAGGTGTTTGCATTGCACCTCCTGAACCACTGGTTTAAGGCCCGATCTGTCGTGCTGGCCCATGATACGCTGCTGGCAAAGCAGAGAGAGGCGCAGCGGCGTCGCCGTCGTGAACAGCAGAAGAGGCGAAACGGAAACGGGGGAGCCACGCTGGACATTTGCCCTTTCTCTGCCGATGCCGAGCGGTCTGCAGAGCGGCCCTCTCCGGGCAGACAAGGTCGGCAGAGCAAAAGCAAGGGCAAGGCCGCTGAAAGCCAGCAAAGCAAACCGAAGAAAGTGACGAAGCCCGATGAAACTAGCGGTGAGGCCGACAGCGAGCAGCAAGACGACTATCTGGACGTTCAGGAGCAGGAGCTCGAGCTGCGAGACCGCGGCTTCAGCAAGACACGTGTGTGCGTGTTTTGCCCGCTGCGCAACCACGCCTACAAGTTTGTCTACTCACTGGTGTCCATCCTGCAAGCGGAGCCGTCCAAGTGCCCTAAGCTGGCGATGTTCGAGCAGGACTTTACGGAGATCGAGGAAGCCGTCGACCCGACCTTCAAGCGGCGGCCGCGCGATTACCAGCGCGCCTTCGAGGGCAACATCGACGACTCTTTCTGCGTGGGGTTGCGGCTGGAGCCGGACCTGGTGCACGTCTACTCGCACCCCCTCAACAGCGACGTGCTCCTGTGCTCTCCACTCGGCCTGCGCCGCCGCATCGAGAAGAACGGCGACATTCTCGTTTCCCTCTCCTCCATTGAGGTGTGCCTGCTTGAGGATGCGCAGATGCTCTTCCAGCAGAACTGGATGCACGTCACTGCGGTGTTAGAGCTACTCAATAAACGCCCAACCGACACCACGCACGGTCTCTCCGATCTGCGCCGTGTCTACGCGTGGGCACTGGAGGGGAAGAGCGGCCGCCACCGCCAGACGATCATGTCGACGGATGTGTGCAACGCGACGATGCTGTCCACATTCCGCGCAGCATCTGTGAACAACTCCGGCAAAATTGTGCTGCAGCGTCGCGCCGACCCCGGCGTGCTGTCACGTGTGCTGGTCCCGGTGCGGCAGCACTTCATCCGCTTTGACCCAAGCTCGCTGGCCACCGTCGACGATGACCGCTTCGAGTTCTTCACGAAGCAGGTGTACGAAGCGAAGATCAACGCCATGGCCGAGCGCGACGTCCGCATTATTGTTTTCGTGCCCTCGTACTTCGACTTTGTGCGCGTGCGCAACTACCTCCACCGTGAGTACCGCGAGAGCTACGTGGCGCTGTGCGAGTACACCTCGCTGAAGCAGCAGCGCAAGGCTCTTGGTCAGTTCTCCGACCTTGAACGCCCGGTGCTGGTCGTGACGGAACGCTTTTACTACTTCAAGCGCTACTTTGTCAAGCTGGCGGAGGCGCTCATCTTCTACAGCCCGCCAATGTTCCCCGAGTTCTACGCATCCCTCACAAACAGGCTCGTGGCGACGTCGCCGAATGCCTTCACAATGACACTCTACTGCCGCTACGACACCCATGAGCTGAACCGCTTGGTAGGCACGTCCCGCATGCTGCAGCTGCTCGAGCGCGACTCCGGGGTCTTTTCCTTCGTCACTTCGTAGGGGCGACGGCGACGTCCATAGTGCGAGAGAAGAGGAAGGTGGTGTAACAGATGGCGTCGGCGATGGTGCTGCGGAGTGCTGTGATGCAGGCGAGTCTCGGTGTCTATCGGTGTGCCCGGTGTCCGCGCCCACGGCTCTCTCTGAGACCACTAAAGCAGAGGCCGCATAAGAAATGTTAAAACAGCGCGCCGCCTTTTGTTTCGGCCTTCGCCTCGCTTTCCCGAACAACACACACCCCGTCACACCCCCATCCCCATCGCAGACGTGTGCCGTGTCGTGTCCGTATGATGGGTGGGACCGGAGGGTGTGATGAGCCAAGTCTCCCCCCTCCCCCCCCACGCCCTCCACTCTCCCACCCGTGTCGCCGCCGTTCCTGCCTACGCGAGATCTGCTCTCGGCACCTCACCCAGGAGCGGCTACGGTGGCGGTGAGAAGAGCAGCGACCTCTTCTTTTAGTATCCTCTGTGGTGCCTCTCCTCCAACTGCTTCAGCCCATATGCCATCCTGAGCATCCCGCCCAGACCTCCGCGCTGGACACACTCTCTCACACACACACACGCAAACCTCTATCGCCTGCTTCTCTCTCCCCCTTCTTTTGTTCCTTCTTGCCCGGTGGGTCGCACGGTTGGCGGTCCTCAGCGACGTCCCTGCAAGCGCAAGGCAAGCGAAGCAGTGCCCACACACACACACGCACACGCACACGCACACGCACGCAGAGATACATATACATATATATATATATACCCAAACGACAGCCAAAAAAAAAGAAAAAGGAGGGGTGCCCTTGTACACGAGGACAAGGTGCTCGTCTGCCGCACGTGCTCTGGTCCGCCGGTGGCTGGCGTGAGGAGGGGGGAAGGAGGTGATCTGTGGGAAGCCTTTTCCTCGCCTGCGGCTCCCGCCTGTTTCCACCCCACCCACCACCTCTTCGAGAGAAAGGGAGAGGGACGGCAGCACCCTAGCCGTCCGCCAGCGTCGCCCAACACACAGAGAGACTATAGATATTGCTGCCCTCCAACGGCCGTGGAGGTGGACCACAACACGCATTCCTAACCTGAGAAAAGATGGCCAGCCCTGCCTTTGAATTCGTGCAGGGCAACGAGCGCCTCGACTGGGGCGTCCTCGTCTCCATTGATGTGGAGCGGCTGATGAAGTCCACCACCGTGGACACGCTGCAACGCATCGTTGAGAACATCGCCTTCTCCCGTGTCACGCGCGATGAGGCCGCCCTGTTCACGCCGGACCACATCCTGCACCTCTTCCAACTGTGCCAAGTGGTGATTCAGTACCTGGTTTACTCACAGGAGATCCTCGCCGAAATCAACGTTAAGCTGAACGACCAGATGGAGGGACAGCAGGCCACTGCGCAGGAGCAGGAGGCACTGCTCCAGCGGCTCTCCGACGAGACTAACCTGCTGAAGAAGCAGGTCAAGACGCAGCGTCGCACGCTGCTGGGGTATGAGTACAACGCCCAGGCAGCGTTGGCGCGCGGGCTGACCGCCAGTGGCGCTGCTGCTGCGGCCGGCGTCCCTGCGACTTTGTACGTCTGCCCGTACTGCGGGGATGAGTACCACAAGGCCGAGTCCATGCAGTCGCATCTGCGCAAGAGGCACAACACGTCAGCGGCGTCGCCGAGCTTGCCGGTCGCAGCCACTGCTACCTCTCCCCCGCCGCCTACTGCGGGCGCGCAAACCGTTGCCCCAGCCCCTGCTCATGCTCCAATCGCAACCGCGGAGACTTCTGAGCCGCTCCAGCAACTTCGCCACCGCGTGGAGCAGTTAGAAAAAGACAAGGAGGCGATGGAACGGCAGCAGCGTGAGAACCTGATACTGATGATGCTCGGCGCCACGCGGTCGCAGACAACGTCACCGCCACCACAGCAACCGCAACAGCAGCCAACCCCGACACCCGCCAGTACGAGTGCGCAGGCGCCCGTTTCACCGCCACCGCCACCGCCACCGCCACCGCCCCCGTCGTCGCCGCTTCCGAGTTTGACCTCGGCGCCGTCCGCGACAACAACCGACACGGCAGTGAACGTCATTCCAGAGCATCTCCAAGGTATACCCGTCGTTCCAGACATCAGCGCAATGATGAACTACAACCTCTCCTGCCAGCGCGAGGCCTCGGAGAACGCACTGCGACGCCAATTGGTGGACCTGGAGGCTGAGATACGAGCTCTGAGGGCGAGCAAGCTGGCTGAAGCCCCAACAGTGGCCAAGGAAGCGCCCCCGCCACCCTCACCATCCGCAGCGGCCGCTGCCTGCTCGACATCAGCACCACCGTCCGCCCCCGGTCTCGGCGTCACTGGGTCGAAGGACCCTCCCGCCGTTGTGCGCCCCGCGTGGGTGGCGGAACTGGAAAACGCACAGCAACGCCAGCACCAGCAGCAGCAGCAGCAACAACAGTCCAGCGTCTCCGCAGCTCCCCCCTCCCTCGCACCGCCGTTGACGCCGCCCCCAGCACCGCTACCGCCACCACCACAAGCAGCAGCCACCCCAACACCATCGCCACCGCCGCCGCAGCAGCAGCAGCACGTCTACACAGCAGGAGCGACAGTGCCCTCCCTTGTGCCGCCATCGTCCCACTCACAGTCGTCTTCAACGCAGCCCCAGTCCACCACCGCAGCGGCGCCGCCGATCCTGTCGATGCCTTCGATCTGCGCGCCCCCACCCTTGCGGCCCAGCTCCCCAGCACCGCAGCCGAGCTACAACATTCAACAACAGCAGCAACCTTCACCGGCAGCTCCGTCCCCCACGCCCTCAGTGCCAGGCCTCTCCACCCCCGCCATCCTGATACCCTCTTCAACCACGGCGCCCACAACTGGGGGCGGCGCACCTCCACCTGCAACGCCAACACCGTCCGTAAGTCTCCCACAACCGCCACAGGTGCATCCGAAACCGTACCACTGGGTCGACAGCAGCACAAACTCCAGCCTCACATCCACCTCAACAGTGCCGCCGCACCGAGCTGTCAGCAAAGGGTACCCAGGTGCCACGCCCTCTCTCGCCCCTAGCAGCGCCACACCCGCGATGGCGACGGGGGCATCAACCTCAGCGACAACAATTCCACTGCCATCGACGACTTCTCCCGGTGCCCTCGCCCCTTCGGTCTCCTCTCCCGGCCTCGGGGTAGGGTCATACTTTTCCTCTCGCACCTCTGCGCCTGCAGCAGCGCCGCCGGCACCAGCGCCGCTCTCGGTTATTCCGCCGCCCCCGGTGACAGCGCCGGAACTTTCCGTGCCTCATGCAACACCCGTTCCAGTTCTTGGCATAACAAGCACGCCCCTCTCTCACGCGCCGTCCCTGCCGGCGCCAGTCTTGGCAGGTGGCACCGGCGGTGGCACCACCAGCGTCGGTACCTGGTCCCCGCCAGCGCCAGTCCCGAGTACTGCCAGGGTGCCGGTGCCAACACCTTCAGCAGTGCCTGGGACCGTCAAGTCCTTCCAGTCATTGAGCAGCAGTAGTAGCAGCAGCAGCAGCGGCTTGCGCTTCCGCACTGACAGACGCTACGAATATTAGCGCGTACTGGATCGAGGCGGAGAGGGACAACCCCACACATGACGAGACGCGAGATGCGATTCGCTTCCCAAGGTCCGCTGGACAGTACCATGATGCAGGAGGATAGAAGAAGTGCGCGTGTTTCCAGAGCCGCCATGCATGCGGCTGGAGGGGCAGTAGTCTCCGGCATAGAATCACTGTCTGCCCAAGCCCGCGCACGCACACGCACGACTGTGGTGCGCATACGTGATAGAGAGATGTGGCGATGTTGTTGCTTTTCTTTTTCTTCTTCGTTTCCCGGCTGCACTATGTGTGCATGTGTGTGCGTGTGTACGCGTGCGTGTGCCTCTGTGTAACTGTATTTTGAATGCCATGTGTGTGTGTGTGCGTGTCTACGCTGTGAATACAGTTGCGGGTATGCCTTTTTCAGTGCTCGGTTGTGATAGAAATCATAGAAGTCCCCTTCCCTCCTCTGCTCCCACACACGCACTCGCACGCCCGATTCGCTAAATCGGTTCTCTCAGCTGAGCCGCGTGTGCGTGTGTGATGGAGCAGAGTACGCCGAAGAAAGGAGAAGTCGAACTTGGCCAAGGATGCGCATACACAGGCAAGCGTGCTCGCATGAACACACAGACACCAGCAGGGAGGGAGGAGAGAGAGAGGTGCGAGAAGAGGGCAGTCAGGCGCCATCTTGGTGTTTCCTCCTCCTCTCCCACCACTCGTTACGGTGAGGAGGGGGAGGCGGAGAGGGGGCGAAGCCTGGGTGCGGTGCCGCGGGTCTGCCCACCGTGTCTTGAATGTGAACGCCTATGCCGCACGAAAGGCGTGAATGTGGAGCACCCCGCGTGAGCTCAGAAGGGTGCGCGCCTCAGGATGCTGCTCTCTGACCCGGACTAACAACCCCCGTCACGCAGCTCTTGGTACATCACCCCTCAACGCACTTACAGAAACCCAGCCCCTCCCCTTCCTCCACCCATGTTGCCTCTGCATCGTATCACGGGTGGCTTCTCCTTTCCCCTCTCCTCCTCCTGCTCCTGCCCATGTGCGCGTGTCTGTGTGGGTGTATGTGTGTGTGGCGCCATCACATCGACCTCTCTCTCTCTCGTTATTCACCTTTCTCCCCAGTTCGCATGTGGCTCCCTTGCGCACATGCGAGGTCTACAAGGCGTCCCGCGGTACCGAGACCCCCTGGTCCGCAATGTAGCCCGAATGCTCCTGCGCGGCTTGCAAGAGCAGCATCATGCACCGTCCTCGACAAAGCTCGAACTGGAGGTGCGCCTCGGCAGCATCCTGGCGCACACTCGTGCACGTCAGCTAGATATACCCATTGCCGTAGCGTCACCAGCCTTGATGGATGAGACAGCGCGCAACATCTACCAATTCCATGCCGGCATTTCGCCTCCACTTCTTCACGGGATGCAGGCGGCTCTGCTAGAGGCGGGTCTTGCCACGCGACAAGACGTGGACCTGCTGGGCGGGAGAGTTGATGTGCACTTGCTCCTTTCCAATGAAAAACGCCTTCACTGTCGCTACCAACCCCTGCACGGGGAGACTCCCGGTACGCGCGCAGACGGCGTCAAGACGCCCGCCTCAAGCCGCGAGGCGCCGCCGTACAATCCGCTGTGCCTCACCCAGAGTATCACGGTTCTGTCTGCCGAGAAGAAGGCCCGGCTGGCCATGTTGGATGTTTGCTGCCCAGGCTGGTGCGCTGACGTGCGCCTTGCTCTCTCTAAGGAGACGGCTGTGCCCGTTGAGCTGACGGATGCAACGAAGGAACGGGCGATCGCGTCGCGCTGCCGTGCGCGCACGTCCGTCCCGGTCGGGCGTTTTTTGTCGGTTCAAATGACCCAATCGATCTCCAGGCGGGATGTCTGGTGGTACCCGCCCCCAGCTGTGCGCTCTTACCTCGAGATGGACGCGGGCGCGTCGTCATCACCCGCGGCGGTCACGGGCACGACCGTGTTCGGTGTCGGCACGGTGCTCCCAACACCAGTGCTGTTTTATCCGGAGAAGGCGGCGGGACGCATCGGTCGGAGTGACACGGAGACCACAATCGAAGTCGAGGTGGAGATCAACCTGCCCGCGCTGCTGCGTGAGTGGAAACGCGTGTATGGAGGTGCTGCCGCGTCTGCATACCTATCCACCTCGGCCCTCGTGGATACAACTTGCGCCGGCACGGCAATCCCAGGCGACACATCACTGAAGCCACCAAGAGCCACGGCGACAGGAGATGACGATACCGATGTGCACGCCACGGTATTGGCGGAGAGGGAAGACCCCTATCTCTTGCGCGTGGCCGAAGAAGTGATGGCAGTGGTGCAGCTGCTCACCAAGGTGCGCGTCGTCGAGTGAGGCTCCCGGCTTTTGAACGCCCTGACTTTGTCTGTCCGTTTCCCTCTCTTATCATCAGAGTCCCGAAGCTCAGCGAGACGAAGGTGTTGAAACACAAACACGTCGCGCACACAGTCGTCAGGCGCAGGCGCAGGCGTCGAAGCAGGGAGAGGGTGAGGGGGGGTTAGCAGGGAAGATGGCGGTCAGGTATGCGGTACATAAGTGCCTCTTCACATGTACACAGACACACACATGCACATGCGCGTGCAGAGGTGTGCCTACGAAGGAAAGTACTAAACTCCACAACAGAACTCCGAATGAGAAACACCCATGGATGTGCGCACACACGCGCTGCACCGCTGCCCCCCCCCCTCCCACACCTGCCCGTCGCCCTCCCTGCATTCCCCATCTGAGTGTCTGCGTGTATACGCAAGTGGTGCTTTGACATGGGTAGAAAAAGGTTCCAGGGAGGAGGGTAGCACGTGCCACGCTGTTGTCTGTGCCGCTGTCCCACGATGACCTACTGCCACTACTGCCCTTGTGGCCGTGGCGAAGCGGAAAGTGGTGATGCACGTACTTGTGTAAAATGCGGTGTATTCTTCCGGAGGCACTGAAACCGGCGCTCTCCTGTGCTCTCCCGCACACACCACACACACTGGTTGGTCTTTGGTCTTCTCTTGATCTCACGGTCACGCCACACACACCCTCTCTCTTTCCTCCGCCCCTCAGCATCTCTAACACAGTGGCCTCACGATGTTCTGGAAGTTTCTTGTCAGTGGCCTGGTAGGCTCGGCCTGCTCGGCCTACCACCGCGGTCCCACGAATGTTTCCCTGGCCCTCGACCCGCCGACGCTGTCCATCATTATGGACGCGAGCAAGGACATTGTCCCCATCCGCGCCGTCATTGTGGGGGGCGGCTACGCTGGCAGTAAGATGGCCTATCAGCTGGACAGCATGTTCGACGTCACGCACATTGATGAGAAAAACTTCTACGAGCTCACCAACGATATCATTCCTATCATTACCAACCCGTGGAAGGAAGATGTGAATCCAAAAGCGTGCCGACGCATGATGGTCCTGCACCGCTATTACCTCAAGCGCAGCAACGTCGTGACGGGTACCGTGATCGGGGTGGATGCGAAGCAGGTGTACCTGCGCGACGGCCGCACCGTGCCGTACGATCTTCTCTTTCTCGCAACGGGCGAGCGCAAGCCGTTCCCTTTTCAGACCCGCGAACGCACCATCTCTGGCCGGGTGCAGGAGCTGAAGCGCTTCAACGAGTTTCTGCAGTCCTGCAAGAAGGTCGCCGTCGTTGGTGGCGGCCCCGTCGGCACATCCCTCGCGCACGACTTGGCAAGTACACGACCGGACCTGCAGGTGCACCTGTTTCACCAGCGGGCTGAGCTGCTGCCGCGCCTCCCCGGTGTGTGTCGGCGCCACGCTCAGGAAAAGCTCCTGTCGAATCCGAATCTGCATCTCCACCTGCTTACCCGCGTGACGGACGTAGACGGTGTAGTTCTGCCGAGCAGCGGCGACAAGGCGGCCTCTTCCTCGTCACCCGCACGCCACTCATGTACCGCCCAGCTGGTGAACCATCCCACCTCGAACGTGGCGGTGCCGGAGTCGTCGCTGACACTCGCCACAACCAACGCACCGTGGTGGCGCTCGCTGCTGAACACCGTCTGGCCTCGCCGCGGCGTCGTCCCAGATCAATACAGCGTCCACTACGACACGCTGCAGAGCGAGGTGCGGCAGCAGCAGTCCATTCTCCAGCAGGTGTATTACGGCAAGCAGGACGAGGTGGGGAAGTGCGGGGTGGTCCAGGCACGCGGGGTAGAGGAAGGCTTCGATTACGTCTTCGCGCTGACCGGCGACACCCCCCGACCTATCCAGTGTGATGAGCTGGAGGGCAGGTCGAGAAAACTACCGAACATCCTGCGCGAGCACGAGACGAGAGATGGCCATTACCGCATCAGCACACTCATGCAGTTTTTAGACCACCCGAACATCTTCGCTGTGGGGCGGTGCACAAACTTGCCTGTCATGCGCGGCTACGGCTCCAGCGACATTGAGACCCGGACGCTCTTCCGCGAGCTCAACTCCGTCGTCACCAATCCCACAACGATGTTCCTGCACTCCCGCGACGGCGTTCAGCTGTCACACATGCGAATCCCACGCATACACGTCCGCCTCGGCGTCGACGACGCCGTTGGGTGCACGCCGTGGTCGGGAGGCATGACCGGCGTCTCCTCGGTGCACGAGTTTATGCAAGACCGCAGCTACCTTCTGAGGGAGTTCCAGAAGCCCGTCTTCTACAAGCAGCAGGACCAGGCAAAGGTCAAGCAGCGAGTATCGCAGTGGATGGAAGAGGAAATCACTGACATCGTCGACTTCTCCCATTGCTAGCGCAGCCCGCGCCACACCAATGCGGCAAAGAAAGGGGAAGACGTTCACATATGAACATCCCAGCCGCTGTGTGAGCATGGCTGACGAAGAGGGGGGAAAGGAGTAGCTGTGCCGGCGACATGTGCGTGGGTGGGTGGGTGGACATACATTCCCCTTGCTGTCGCAAGCGGTTGCAACAACAACAGCAACAGTGGCGCGCCTCGTCCCGTCCGTGCGATTTCGCAGCAGTGCGATGGTCTGTTGTGTGCGTGTGAGGGGGGGGGTGCTGTTGTTTCTTACAGATCTTAATTATCTCTCCTTTCTCTCAACAACATCTCGCTGGGGTCCTCTCTCGGAGGCTGTCGCGGCTGGAGCGCCGCGTTTTCGTGTCGTTCCCCTGCTCGCAGGCTCGTCTCTGCAACCCACACACACACACATCCTTCTCTCCTTCCCCTCCCTCGTGCATGGGGCGGGAGACGGAGGGCGGATGGATGGGTGCAGCTCATGGAGCCACCACACGGAGTATGACCTCCGCTCGCACTTCTCCGGTTCCTCCCCCCCCCTTCTTCGCCATTCTCCTCCTCTTCCATCTGTGATGTGCGCCTCTCCCTTGGGTCATCCATGGGGGGCCGCAGAGACATCGATGCGGAGGCCGCACCGCCGTGCACTCCTGCACGCACTCAGACACACACACACACACACGACACACCTCATGCCTTGTTGTTTTTCTTGTTCTTGTTTGGAGACGGAAAGGAGGGAGGGAAGATGCGGTGCTCTCGTGCGAGCGAACTCCAGATGATCCAGGCCAGCAGCCCCCCCCCCTCTCCCTCCCCCCACGCCAGAACACCGCGGGAGTTCCCTCCCCGGCTGCGAAACCCTCCAGCGCGCCCCCCCAAGCTCTTCTTTTTCTCCTTGATGGGCAAGTGACTACACATGTCGCTGGGTTCGTGCTGCTCATGTGCCTATTATTTTTACATGGACTTTGCCGCGTACGATGCAGCTACGCTGTGGTGCGACGGGAGCGTGATACTGACTCCCGGTGGTGGTGGTCCCACCCGCTGCTGCGTCGGCAACGCCAGTCACGTGGATCCAAATGAATACACCTCTGAGGGAGGGAAGCGTACCTGCACCTCCTCGCCAGCGGTGACAGCGAGGCGCAGCCCTCGGGTAGTGAATGAGGCTGACACGGCTCCGGCTGCAGACCGTGAGCGATACGCAGACCCTGGCTCCGCGAGCGCCTACGGACCCC
Source organism: Leishmania mexicana MHOM/GT/2001/U1103 (assembly GCF_000234665.1). NCBI lineage: Eukaryota > Euglenozoa > Kinetoplastea > Trypanosomatida > Trypanosomatidae > Leishmania > Leishmania mexicana. The sequence goes on from NC_018318.1 coordinate 150,437, forward strand.
ACCCCACCCCACCCCCTCTGCCTTTTGGAGCATGCGGTGCTGCGGTACGTGCGCACCGTCAAGGCCGTCTGCAAGCATCGATGTGTCATATCCGTTTTGCACCCCTCCACGTCGCGCATCCCTACACCCGCCTTTTCCAGCTGCAGTGAAGGGGAGCAGCAGCAGTTCCAGTGGTGCTGACGGAGCTGTTGGCAAAACGTGCACACCTGCGATCACGGCCAACGCTCCAGGTGGGAGGCTCTCGGACAAAGAGGAAGCCGTGGCAGCGGACAACGGTCTCCTCCTCGCCACCACCGCGGAGATGCGATCGCAGCGCCCGGCAGCCGCTCTCCGTGGCGTTGTATGCTGACTACGTGCTGCCTGCCATCCCCATCACCCCATCACGAACTCCACAGAATAGAGGGAGTCACAGTAGCGACTCACCTGGCCGAGTGGCGGAGGGGGCGGGACGGCGTTGGCACCCCCTCCCCCTTGTAGCAGTCCTGCAGGCATGGGGAAGCAGGTGCGGAAGTGGACGCACCTGTGGTGGACAAGCAACTCAGGCGCGGGGTCGGCGGCGTCGTCCTTCTTCGTCTGCGCTTTGCACCTTCGGCGCGAGTCGGGTGCGTCAGCAGGATTTGATCTGGTGGCTGCTGATGCACCCATTGGCCTCCTCTGACTCTTCAACGACAGCGTCGCCATCACCCGCGCCGCCACGGAGTGTGGATCTGGAGGACGTCTATGCGCACATGTGGACGCACGGGCAGGCTATGCAGGGAGGTGCCGCATTGACCGGCACTGTGTTGCCGGTGCTGGTATCGCTGTTCTTTCTCCCCTTGTTTACCTGCTGCTTCATAGATCGTATGCACGCGTACATGGATACAGCCGCATACAGGCATCCTCATGTGTGAGGCTGTTGTAACTCGAGCTGAGCAGAATGCCTAACTTAGATGTGTAGCCATATCTCCTCTGAGCTTCTCTGTGCGGGCGGGGCGGACATCAGCCGCCTCTTCGCTGATCTCCACCGATGCACATACACGCCCCCGCTCTCTGTCTGCCGTCCCTATTCCTTCCTGTCTGTGCCACAATTATCTCGATCCTCCGTCCCCCCCCACACACACACACCACCACCCCTTCTCCACCTAAACTCGTTATTTCTCTGTGTGTGTGTGTGTGTGTCCTCGTCTCGTCGGTGAGGCATCAGGATACAGCCTCGACCACACACACACACACACACGTTCCCTTGAGAGACCACTCTCTGGCCGTCTTATAGACCCTGCAACGCAGTATTGATATCACATACACACGCACGCACGCATACACGCACGCCCCTCCCCTTCCCCGCCACTCCACCGCAATGGCTGACGAACGCTTTGATTCGATGCTGCTCGCGATTGCGCAGCAGCAGCAGGGCATCGACGGCATCCTCGACACCTTCTTCTCCTTTCTCAACCGCAAGACGGACTTCTTCACTCAGCCTGACATGGCGCGCCGCAGCGTGCAGCAGGCCATGAGCCGCTACCTGGCTGAAGCCGAGGAGAAGCAGCGCAAGGCGAAAGAAGCGCAGGCGGCCGCCCAGAAGCAGTCTACGCGCACCTCTTCTCGAGTGGAGGTTCTCGAGAGCGAGGAGGAGGTGAATGCCGTGGCCGCCGCTCAGACCGCAAAGGAGGCCGCACAGCGGAAGCAGGAGCTCGAGAGGGCGCAGCGCGAAATCGAAGAGGCGAAGGCAAAGAAGGAGGCACCAGCGAACGGGGCGGAAACAGACACGATGGAGGCCTTTGCCGACAACGACGATGCCCCGCGCGGACTGCCGCCCACGGCTGCCAACGGCTTCGCCTATGAAAAGTATATCTTCTCCCAGTCCCTGCAGGAAGCCGAGGTGCGCGTGCCGCTGCCGGCGGTAAACGTCAAGGGGAAGCAGGTGAGCATCGTGATCACGAGCAACCACCTGACGGTGGGGATGAAGGGGCAGCCGCCCATCGTGGACGGAGAGCTGTACAGCAAGGTGCATGCGGAGGAGTGCATGTGGACCATCGAAGACGGCCACACGGTCGTCGTGACGCTCTACAAGGTAAACTCAATGGAGTGGTGGAAGACGATCTTCCAAGGTGATCCAGAGATTGACCTGCAGAAGGTAATGCCGGAGAACTCGAAGCTGGACGATCTCGACAGCGACACCCGTCAGACGGTCGAGAAGATGATGTACGACCAGCGCCAGAAGATGATGGGCAAGCCAACCTCCGATGAGCAGAAGAAGCAGGAGATGTTACGGAAGTTCATGGAGGCGCACCCCGAGATGGACTTCTCCCAGGCGAAGTTCTGTTAAAGTAACTGTATGCCCTCTCACCCTCGCTCTCGGTTCGCTTCTTTTCTTTCGTTCCCCAACCCGAGCTGGAGAAGCCATGATAGCAAGATGCTGTGTGCAGTGCAACGGACACCCTACGTGCGTTTCCCCGCGCCTTTTTTCATTTCTCGGATAGCTCTGTCTGTGCGACCGCGGCGGCGCTAAAGTTGTCGTCTTTCCTTACTTTGTCGTTTTCTATTATTGCCGAGGGCGCAGCCCGCTCTCGACCGGCACCGTTCGTGGCGGGGCGGGGGAGGGGGGAGGAGGGCGCGGCTGCCCATGCGTCTACGTCACTCACAAACGCGCATGTGTTCACCATTGCCCGGACATGCGCCTGTTTTCAACAAAAGGAAACATAGTAACTGATGTGTGTGTTGAGGCGGTGGGGGGGGGGGACGGCGCGCCATCATCACCAACATCGCCTCAGCTGCCGTCCTAGCCCTACAGTATGAATTTCGACTCCGTCGACGGTCATCTTCCCCAGCGGATCCCGCTCACATGCTCACTCGTTCACCCACCCACCCCTCCTTCGTCGACAACCTCCATCGCTCCCCCCTCGCGTTTTCCATATGTATATGCGTGCGTGGGTGTCTGTGTGTGTGTGTGCCCCCAAACGACCCAACGCGATGACCTCGGCAACATAGATCTTTTCACATTCTCGATTCCGCTAAGTGGGCAACCCCGTACGCAGCCCTCACCCCGCCGCTGCCGTAGTCGTCGATCCTTGCCGCACCCTCTTTGAACCCTGTCCCCATGCCCCGAATGGCGACCCACACGACGACGACGACGATGACGACGCCCCACGATACAGTGCCGGCGGCAGATCACCACGACGATGACAAGTGTTGTTGTTGCTGCAAGAGTGAGATCCACATCGCGAAGCTCGAGGCGGAAAATCACCTCCTCAAGGAAAAGCTGACCCAGATAGACATGATGCACGCGGTCAGCGCCGCCAAAACCTCCATCAACCGCACTATTCTGACGGCGCTGGAGGAGGAGCGGCAGTACCTGGAGCAGGCTATGCTTCCCGTCAGCTACAAGCTCCCGAAAGGTGCTGACTACAGCGAACTCCCCACCTACCCAAAACGCCCGCACTTCGACCAGGCAGCGAAGCATCCCAGCACGCAGGTCGTCATCTTCGATGGCTGCCCCAACGACCCTTATCACCCGACCTCGATGCCCATCTACCAAACCGCGACCTTTGTCCAGCCCGACATTGAGGAGTTCGGTCCGTACGACTACAGCCGTAGCGGCAACCCGACTCGCACGGCCATCGAGACCCTCGTCGCCAACCTCGAGGGGGCCCACGCTGCCTTCGCTTTTTCGTCCGGCATGGCGGCACTGCAGACACTCGTGACAACGCTGAACGCTGGCGACACCATCCTCGCCAGCAGCGACCTTTACGGGGGCATGCACCGTCTCCTGACACAGATCACCTCGTGCCTCGGGATGGCCGTTGTGTTTGTGCCGATGTGGGACACGGAGGCGGTGCGCAAGGCGCTCGTCGAGAACCCGGCGGCGAAGCTGCTGCACATGGAGAGCCCTACGAACCCGCTGATGCGAATTGTCGACATCCGTGCTGTCTGTGAGGCTGCCCACGCGCACAACGTAAAGGTGTCCATCGACAATACTATGATGTCCCCGCTCCGCTGCACCCCGCTCGCCCTGGGCTGCGACTACTCCATCCACAGCGCCACCAAGTTTCTGTGCGGCCACAGCGACACTATGTGCGGTCTTATCTGCGTGAAGTCTGAGGAGGATGTGAAGCGGGTGGCCTTTCTGCAGAATGCGCAGGGAAACGCACTCGCCCCGTTTGACTGCTGGCTGCTCCTGCGTGGCATCCGCACGCTGTCCATCCGCGTCGAGAAGCAGGAGCTGAACGCCGTCGCGGTGGGGCTGTTCCTGTCGCGTCAGACCCACGTCGTGTCGCGGCTGCACTACGCCGGTTTGAACCCCGTCACGTCCCCCCAGATCTCCTCCCTAACTGAGGAGAACTTCTACCTGCACCGCTCGCAGACCTCTGGCCCTGGCAGCGTGCTCTCCATTGAAACCGGCAGCGTCAAGCGCTCCAACGCGTTTGTACGGGCCTGCAAGCTGTTCAAGCTCACCGTCAGCTTTGGAAGCTGCAACTCCCTCGTCGAAATGCCCTGCCTCCTCTCGCACGCGTCCATCCCGAAGGAAATGCGCACACTTCCAGCTGACCTAATCCGACTGTCGGTGGGTATCGAACAGATCGAGGATATACTTGCCGACCTAACGCAGGCCATTGCCGCCGCGGTCGCCATCCATGACAATGACGGGTCCTGCTGAAATCACAGCTTTCTTGTCGTTCTTTTTTTGGGGGGGGCGGGGGAGGAAGAGAGATGGATGCGTGTGTGTGTGTGGCAGCGGAAGCTGTACCCCATCGCCCTCTCCTCTCCTTGCAGCCTCTGGTGTTGTGTTGCCTTGCTATCTATATCGCGGACTCTCGGCGATTCACCTCACCCGCCTTCCTCACGGTTGGTTCCCCTCCGCCTCTCTCTAGTGAGGGGAGGGATATGCTCCTCCCCACTGGACATGGTGGCGTGATGCGCACGAGAGGAAGACGGGACCACCACCGCGCGGACATTTTGGGTCCTTCCCTTCCATTTCCCTCCCCCCCCCCTCCCTCCTCCTCCACCTCCCCGGCCGCGCTGCCATGCGTGCCGGCATCCCTTCGTTTTATGCGCGTCTGCACACCTGTGTGATCCCCTCGTCCGCTTGTCGCCTCTCTCTCTTTTCCTGTGAATTAACTGCATCTTCTGATGTGCCCTTCTTCTCTACTGTGTGTGTGGGCGTATCTGCTCGGGCCACACTGCACCCCCCCCCCAGTACAGCGGGGACGACGAGCTGCGCGCACGCACACGCACATGCGCGTGTATGAGCTGCAGCGACCTTCCTCCCCGCTTGACCTCCTCCCCCTCTTTCGGTCTCCCCCTAATAAACCATCGATTTTCAGGGGGAGACGCAACGGTGGAGACAGAACTCCCGTGCGATGGATAACACGCAGTTCTCGGTAGAGACGCACACCGTTTGGGTAACCGAACGTGTGCACGTGTGTGTTGTATCCTCGCGTGAACCACAGCAAGTGCGCACCTGACCGTGTCGCCTTTGGATCCCGTGTGCTGCTGTGGGAAGAGAGAGAGGGGAAGGCACTCCATTTCTCCGCGCTAAACCCGACAGCGCGCTCTGTCGACCCTCGCTCTCTCTTCTCCAGTGTTGTCGCCACGTCTTCATCCGCCCCACCCCCGCCAATCCCCACGTGTGTGTGTGTGTGTGTGTGTGTGAGGGGGGAGGGGAGGGCTCGTATCGCTGCTTGCGTGGATCCTTCGCAGATGGGTTTTTTGCTGTCACGGTTGTTGTTCATCTCCCTCGTCTTCCTTTGACTATGTTCTCTTGCAAATCGCGTGTCCAGCACACCACGTCGTCGTGAGCAGGACGTGCGCGAAACGCGCGGCTTCCCGTCCTCGTGATGCCCCAAAAAGAAACGGAGAAACAAAAACACTTTCCAGCTCAGCGTGTCGATTCTCTGCCATAGAGCATGAGCTGAACCCCACCCGTTAGCCAGGTCGCCACGTGCGGCATCCTCCTCGGGGTGGCTCGGGCTCCCCAGCACCAGCAGGGCAGTGCGAGGGCCGGGTGTGGGGTACGTTCGGGTCACGCTGACACGCTGCACCCGTCATACGCATCGCGCAAGCGTGCTCACGGCCGCGGGTCGCACCGACGCAGCGCCGTCCAGGACCTGACCGCCGACGTCAGCGGCGACGCGTCGCTCTGGCCTTTCCCTACGGCGTGGGCGCTCGTCCCTGTCACGACCAGAGGCGGGCTCCCGCATTGGGCAGGGCTAGAGGGTGGGGTGCTGCTTGGCCCCCACACATCGAGAGAGAGTGGGGGCACTGGGTCCCGAGATGCCACGCCCTGTATGTGTGTGCGTGTGCGTGTCTACCAGTCATGAGGGACATTCGAGAAGCGGCAATGATGGAAGCCCGAGACCACAACGGTCGTTCGACTTTCCGTCTCTGCTTCGTTCCCCCGTCGTGGACGAAATCGGGGTGCCCTTGCGCGGGATGGTGAAGCCGCCTTGTCCACTGCCGCCACCAACCAAAACAGTGAGGCATGTGCGCAGTCATCCATGAGCGTGGAGAGAAACCGGCAGCGCCAGCTGGCATGCTCCAGTCGAAGTCAGGCTGATGCCACTCAGCAACTGCCCTTGCCAACGCCTATATCCGTCACCGCTCATCCCCCAATCGCCACCCTCCGCACTTTCTCGTTTTGTTTCTCGTCTGCTCCATCCCCATCCCGGCCTCTCAAGGCACGCACACGGCCATTCAAAAGTTTCCCACAAGGTTTGACGCTCTTCTCGCTATCGTCGACAGACTCGCTCAGGTCCCCGCGTGTGCATGCGTTTTTTTCTTTTCCGCTTGTGCCCGAGTCTCTCTGTCTCACTCATGAAGGTAGTCCCAGCCTTTCCCCGGGCGGCGGCCCTGTCCCTGCCGCTGCTGTTGCCGTTGTTTGTCGTCTTCGCGGCATGGGGTGCGCCCCTGTCGCAAGCTCAGGAAATGGACAAGGAAGAGAGCCTCGTGTCTCTGGTACAGTCTCGGTGCACACGCCTTGGCATGTGGCCCCGTCAGCACCATCCCTGGTACGGTGCCGCCGATGATGCTCCGCGTCTGCGCGTCGCCATCATGAGCGTGCCGTTTGTGGGGGCACTTTCAAACACCTCTGGGCGGTTCCGGAGATAGCCTATCGAGGCCACAAAGTAACGTGGTGGAGAAGGCGGTGTGGTGTGAATCTCTACTCCGGCACACCCACCACACGGCGCCGCTTGTGCTCGCGAAAACATCAGCGCAGCGGTGTATGCAAAGCCAATGGCAGAAGCCAACGCCCCGCTCGATGTTCAGTGTGTCCGTCACTCCACCATCATCCCCTTCCAGGTGCTCTTTGAGAGGATATCCAAGCACCACGAGCTGGTGTTTCCAGACTACGCACGGGTGGCGCAGCCCGTGCATCCCACTCTGCCTCCCACGGCACTTCTCTGCGACATCACCACCTACGCGGGCGCTGTCGTGGGTCTCACGATGGACCTTCCGGTGGTCAGCGTGTTTCCTTTCACGGCACACATGTCCGTCGGCCTGCAGGCAATGTTGCCAGTCGTGGGACTGGCCTTTCCGCGTCACATGACCCTCCGCGCCCGCATCACCAACTTTCCCCTCAAGTTCGCCGTCGCCGCCAACGGTGTTCCGCCGCTGCGGGACGACTGCGACGTGGCGGGTATGTACGGCCCAACCATCGCCCCGATTGTGTGGGGGCTTGACATCCCTCAGCCCCAACCCTACCCCTGGCAGGACCTGCCGCTAGTCCTCGCCGCTTTCATGGACAACTGCTCACAAGGCGTCGTCTACGTAAACTGGGGCACCATAAGCGTGCCAGGCCCAGAGGTGGAGGATCGCCTCCAGGACGCGCTCGCTGAAGTCGCCCCACTCTGCGTGGTGTGGAAACGGCGCACCTCATCAACACGGCCACCACCGCCGGCTGCTCGCTTCTACGCGACGTCCTGGCTTTTGTCGACTGTAGCGGTTCTGATGCACCTGAACACGCGCATCTTCCTCACGCACTGCGGCGTCACCTCCCTGCTAGAGTCTGTCGAGGCGGTGGTACCGATCGTCGGCTTCCCACTCTTCGCCAATTAAGCCGATGCTTGCCAGCGCGTCGAGAAGGTCGGCATCGGACCTCCAGCCAGCGAAACGAAGGCCTTCACCCACGCCGATGTCGTCGCCGCCAATGCGGCTGTCACTGAAAACAACGACACCATGGTGCGCCAGCTGCAGAAACCGCGCGCCATCGCCAACGCATACGGCGGCCCACAGCGCGCTGCTGACATTATCGAAGGTCGTCAGTACAACTTGCCCATTCATCGGAACACAACACCCGGGGCGTGTGCCAGCTTATCGGGCCCGCCGAAAATTGAGGAACCGCCCGCCGTGTGGGTGTGCGTGATCCGCCGTTTGCGCAGGCGGTGGCTGCCGGTCCCCGCGCTGTGGCCGTCGCTCTGGCGCCCGGCTCCCCCTGCGTTGACCGGGTGCGGCGTCGGTGAGGGGGGCCGGCTTCCACGCGGGGCCCCAGGCCGCGCCGCCGCGGGGGATCCCGGCCGGCCCCGGGCGGGGCGGGCGCCCCCAAAGCGGGGACGCCCCAAGACACAGCATACGCAACACGCAGAAACCCCCAACCCCGCGACCAGCGAAAAAAAAACGCCAACCAGAAGAACGGCCACCAAAAAAACACCCGAAGCACAACAGCACGTCGTTTTCCGCCCCTCAAAGATGAAGTTTGCAGCCGCAACGACAAGCACAGCAGGTTGGAAACCCCCCAAAAAGCAAAACACGAATTTTGAAAGCCAACGTGGAAAATAAAGCACTTCGGATTTTGGGGGCGCTGTTTTATAAGACGGGCGACCGCCACCATAACGATTCCATCCCTTTTACAAAGCCCGGAAAACAATGTGAACCAGAGCCGTGGGCGGAGGAAAGTAACATGGTTTTCAAGAGCAAACCAGAGGCATCCTCGCAGCCCGTACGTTAGCAACGAAAGCCCCCGAGTTGAAACAACGACAAATACCACCGGAAAACCACGGACTCTTTTAGAGATCCTGGGGCAAAAGGAAGGAAAATTTTATGCGCAAAGCGCGCACAGATACCATGAAAAAGCAGTCGCGACCCCTCGCGGCAGGGCAGCAAACCGAAAAATGAACCCTGCGCCAACGCCGGGGAAAGCCCCGCCTACCCCAGAACAGGATTTTTTGGCGGGGTAGCCGCGGGCGCTTTTCCGAAAGCCTTGGCCGCGGCCCAAGCTTATGGGCATTTATTTCCCCCGGCCAAGTTGGAAAAGAGATAAAGCACCAAGAACGCCAACCCAAGAGGCCCGCTACGTTGTGGCCCCACCGCGAAGTTTTTCCTTACAGCCATAAGCTGCTTTGGCTGTTTCGTATCCCCCTGATCCCCGCAGAGCTGCGCCAAGGAGTTTTGGGAAGTCCTGCGCTGCTGGGAAAAAGGGGCCCCTTTTACCCAGCCGAAAACGTGGCCACCCAGCCGCTTTCCGGTTCCAGAAAAAAGGATGCAAAAGGGTCTGCGGCAGCCGCTGCCAAAAAAATAAAAATACGGAAAGAGCGGCCTGCCCGAAAAGTGGCAAAGAGACGCGGGCCAGCCAAAGCGAGAATTCGCACAATCGGGAAAAGTTGCAAACTCCCGCCCCACCGCCGCCCAACACGGGGGAAGCCATCCCAAGAGAATTCGAAAAAAGCCGCCAGCACCGAAAGTAAAAAAGCGCCCGCAACGCGCAAACGCCGCCGCGTTCCTGCGGCTTCCGAAAACGAAACCAGCCCGCTACAAAACAATGGGCCACCGCTTTCCGCGAACGCGCTTTTTTTCGCAGGGAGGGCTTCGTAATTACACACACTCGCGGAACCGGTTGATTTCTTCAAAAGCCGACGGCGCAAGCCAGCCAGCCCGGCCCGCGCCACCCTGTGTTTACCAACCCCGCCGGGCCACACCGGCACAGGAACAAAGGCGAAGTTTCAAAAAATGTTTTCTGTGAGCTTTTCGTCAGAGCAATTTTTTGAAGCACCCGCGGGGTCCGGAAAAAAAAACACCCCGGTGGATCCCTCTGGCCCTGGCGGGGCCACGCAGCCCCGCGAGTCTTTTCGAACAATATTTTTTTTCTGTCGTGTCCTCGTCTTTTTTGCTGCGTTTCCTGGGGCTTTTGGTGCCCCGGGGGGAAAGGGGCGCGCGAAGCGGTCCCCCGATTAATCCCGGGATGTCGCGAACCGGTGGCGTCCCCCCACCTTTGCCGCACCCCCGCCCGTTTTCCGGCCACGGTTTGGGGGCGGGTCGCTTGGCGGCAAGTTTCCCGCCGCCCCCCCCCCCCACACACAAAACCTTAGCCCACGCCTAAAAGAGAAAGTTTGAAGCAAAAAGCCACACGAGAGACCACGCGCGCAGGAAAAGAGAAATTTATAACCCAGTAGAAAAACAGCCTTCCCGCGGACACAGAAGCCTGGGGCTGGTTCTTTCTTTGTCACGGTTTTTCCTTTGCTTTTTTCTGGGCCACCGCGCGGCCCCACGGACACCCCCACGACCACCCCCACAGGAAGGCCCTTTCATTTCCGCCCGCCGGCCCCCCATAAAACAAAAATGGCGCCGCTTTGGGCTCTTAAGATTTTCAGAAATAAACCGGCCAACGCCACAGTCGCCAAAAAAAAATGAAACGCGTCTTCGGAAGGAACGCCAAGAAAGAAAAAACGGCACCGGCAGAAAAATGACAGCAGCTGCTGTTCAAAAGCGTGTGGTTGTGTCACGGGGGACTCCTTTTTTTGGGGGGGTAGGGTGTGGGGGTTATTGCCAAGCCAAAAAGAGTTGCCACACATCTCGGCCAGCATTCCCAGACCACCACCCGTGCGGCTTTGGGGAAATTTCGGCCGTTTGGGTCGTTTGGTCTTGGGGTGTTTGGCGTCGGGCTGGTTGGCGGGGGGGTCGGGATGGCCGGGGGCTGAGGGGGGGCCCGGGGGCCGCGCCGCCCCGGGGGAAAAGGCGGCCCTGGGCGTGAGCGGTTGCGGGCCGGCTCTTCAACGAGGCGCCAAAAGGCGCCTTTTTTCTCATTTTGAAGGGGCCTTTCTTTGGGCGCGGCCCCCCGCGCCTTCGTTTTTGTTTTGTGGAATTTCCCGGGGGTTGAAACCCGCGCCCCGCCCTGCCCCCGAAAAGCTAGCGGCGGCGCGGCCGGGCTTCCCTCCTCCCGCGGTTTCGCCGAGGGCCGGTTTTTTTTCGCTTTGGCCTAGGGGTGTTTTTCCTATCCCCCACCCGCGTTTTTCTCATGGCTGGGGGCGGCGTTTTTTTTTAACCCTGCCTGCAGCGTTGGCACCGCCGAAAGCGCGCCCGGCCCCAAGGGTTGGTTCTTACGGGGGGTGCGCGGCTCGCCAGGCCCTTTCAGGGGCGCCCGCCGCCCCAAATGGCGATGGGGGCGGGCGCCGGCGCCGCCCCCCGCCCGCCCCCAGCGCCAACTTCTGGCGGGGGGGACCCGGGCCACCCCGGGGGGGACGCGGCACATTGCGACCGCCGCGGTGGTGGCTACTGTGCGCGGCCGGGGGGGGGTGGCAGGGGGGGCTTTGGAAAAGGGGGTGTACCGGGATAACGATTGGCGCTGCCGCCGCCGCCTTGGGTCGCGCTCTTTGGGTAGGCCCCAGGCCCCTTGGCACCAGGTTCGGTTTAACCCAGGCGGAAAACCGGGGAAAGTTTTGGGGCACGCCAGCATTTGTTTTTTTTTCCATATTAGCAAGACGTTTGGGTTCCGGTGCGCGACTGTGTCGCGTTTTGGGGGGGTTTGGCAAATGCTGCGGGCCGCTTCGTCCGTGGGGCGGTTTCTGCTGTGATCCTGTGTCGGCCGAGGTTCTGGAAAAGGGCGCTTGGCTGGTTTTGTGGGTTTGCATGGGGGCTGGGCCGCCGCGTGTTTTCCAACTTGGCGCGCCGAGGGGGATGTTTCATGTTTTCGTTTTTCCTGTTGGGGGCGGGAAAGTCCTTTTCGCTTTGGGGTCGTCGCGGGGGCCTTGGGCCTTGGGTTGTTGCGGGGCCCCGCTGTTTTGGTGTGTGGCACACTCTTTTTTGGACGGGGGTCGGCCTTGGTGACTGCTGAAAAGCGGGGGGGGGGGTTGTTGGCCTTTCTCTGGGTGTTGCGGGCGGGTTTTCGGTATGCGCTGACACTGGTGCGGTGCAGCGGGTGTGCTGCGCCTGGGCCTCGGGTGCTTTTCCGGGTTCCCCGAGGCGTATTAAAGGGAATGCCCATCTTTCAGTGTTGTCCTGTTTCCCCCTTTGTTCTTTTTATGGTCCCTTTTTCCCGCGCATGGCGGCCTTTTTGGGTATATGTTTGGGGCCGTGCTGGCAAGTTTTCCGGGCCCAATAGCCCACCTTAGCTCTCAGAGGAAACGCCGAGCAGGTTTTTTTTTTATTTTTCGATGTGGCGGTGCAACGGGTGGCGCGCATTTGGTTTTGGCGACGGGGTTGGATTCATCCCTTCCGTGGTTTTGTTTTGTGCCAGTTTCTGTTCCCAGACGTGTGTGTCTTTTTGTGTCGTCTGGCTGGGCATTTTGTGCTGCGGTGCTTGCCCTTGGGTTTCTTATTGGGGTTTCCTTCGGGATACCTTCCTTTCTGGCGCTTTTTCCATTGTTCTTTCCTTGTGTTCCCACGCTTCCCGCTATCCCCTCTAAATGGGCGGGTTTTCCACCATCTCTTCCGTGTGGGGGCCCGGGGTGCTTCTATTCTGGGTTGCTTCCTTTTTCTTGGTTTTGCTTTATTTCCTGAGGACCTTGTTTTCGGGGAGGGGGGGGTGGCGGCACGGGCGCGCCGTTATTTTTGCGAAACGTGGGCTTCGTTGGTCCCTTGTGATCCTAGTTTTGTCACCTTTGGAAATACATTTTATTGCTCGCTTTGGTTCATTTTGCCCCCGTCTGGTGGGGCTGTCTTCCCTTGGGGCTTTCCATCTTACTGCCCGTTCGCCCGTGTATCCTTTTATCTGCTGGCATTTGTCTGCGCGGCTGTGTGTGTTTTCTCTCTGAGTTCCTGGGGGGGGGGGGCTGCTTCCGCCATGGTTCCTGGCAGCCTTGTTTTTCAGACCATCTCTTGTGATTTGGACACGATTCACTCTTACGGGCCGCGTTTTTTTCTACTACTTCCTTGCCTTTCCTTCGCGCCTTCTGCCGGTCGCGCCTGGCGCTTTTCCATTTTCCTTCTCGGAGGGCGGGCGTCTCTGCTGGGTCTTGATGCCGTGCGCACCTTCCCTGTATTCACCAACACCTCTTCTCATTGATGTGCCTGCGCTTTCTCCCTCCCGGCTGTCTCTTTCATGTTCTTTCGACACCTTTAATGTTGCCGCGTGGTCGGCCACGTCGGTTCTCGGTCCTTGGTGCCCTCTTCGGTGCTTGGCGCCTCCGGGTGTGCGTTGTGTTTGTGCTTTGCTGCCTTGTCGGCCTGTTGGCCCTTGTGTATGCGGGTTTCGGGGCTTCTCATTGCTAGGATGAAGGCTTTTCGCTGGGGGGCCTCTTGCTTGATGTGGGTTTGGTTTCCCAAACGCCCGGTTGGTATGGGGGCGTGTGTTGGGAACGCGCTGGGGCGGCGGGGTGCGTCTGCGGGCGTCGCGTGTGCCAATGTCAGGCCGCAAGGGGGTCATGCGGCAAGAGATTGGAACATGGGGTGCCGCGCGGCGCTGGGCTCAGTTTCTGGTTTGGCGGGGTGCGGGTTGGGTGTGTGGCTTTCGGCTTGGGTTTCCGCGGGTGTGGGTGTCCCGGGTTCGCCCCCTAGCCCCGCCCCCCCGTTGGCCCCGGGGCAGGGCCCTGTTCCGGGGGTAGGGCGGGGCCAGGCCCGGGCGCTGGCGTGGTCGCACCAGGACGGCCCGGCGGGTGGCGGTGGCTCCTGCTCGGAGGAGGAGGAAAGGCGCCGCCGGGGCAGTGGAAAGGGGCGGGGCTTTTTCCCCGCACCCCCCGGCGCGCCCGGCCGCGGGGGTCTTGGGGTCCCCCGCGTCACGGGTGCCGTTCTCTGTGTGGCGGCGTGGCCGTGGAGCGCGCTCGCCTCTCCGCGCGACTTTGCGTCTGGTAAAAGTTTTTTTTCATTGAAATGGTAAAGTGTGGCAGCTAGGGAAAGCACAGTGCGTGGCATCTCGGGACCCAGTGCCCCCACTCTCTCGATGTGTGGAAGCCAAGCAGCACCCCACCCTCTAGCCCTGCCCAATGCGGGAGCCCGCCTCTGGTCGTGACAGGGACGAGCGCCCACGCCGTAGGGAAAGGCCAGAGCGACGCGTCGCCGCTGACGTCGGCGGTCAGGTCCTGGACGGCGCTGCGTCGGTGCGACCCGCGGCCGTGAGCACGCTTGCGCGATGCGTATGACGGGTGCAGCGTGTCAGCGTGACCCGAACGTACCCCACACCCGGCCCTCGCACTGCCCTGCTGGTGCTGGGGAGCCCGAGCCACCCCGAGGAGGATGCCGCACGTGGCGACCTGGCTAACGGGTGGAGCCGCTGTGAGGCGACCTGCGGGGCTGGCGGTGGGTGGGGTATGAGGCAGGTGTGTGTGTGTGTGTGTGTGCTCAGGTGACGGGGTCTGCGCACAGCGGTAGCGGCGTGCCTGCTGCTGCCTCGCAGCAGGTAATAGACGTGCGGCTAGCTGGTTAAAGCGGAGTTTAGCTCATGCTCGATGGCAGAGACTGAACACGTTGACACACGGAAAAACTTAAGTGGCCAAGCGCGATGAGGGTTTTCTTCAGCAGCAGAGGAAAGGTGTTGCTAGGAACAGGGCACAGAGAGAAGTGACTCGACACGCGCCAGCACAGGCGTGTCAGCAACCCCCTCTTCGGAACAGCTCAAGTGCGGACGCACCTGCGTTGCTTCCTGCACCGTGTTGCACTGGTGTCCATTCCACTTTGTATCCCCTAGTGGGGAGGAAGAGGAGGAGGAGGGGGGGGGGCTGCGTAACACGTTTTTGTGCGTGTGTCTGCGAGCAGGGGTGAGTTGCTGGTGTGGTGCCGTCCTTCGTTGTTCGTCAAGCGCCTGTCTCTCTCTGTCCGCGGAAGGAACGAGGCGCACACACGCACCGAACCAACGATAGCAGAGGGGAGGGGGCCTCTCTCAAGCTACTTCGGGGGTTTCGTCTTTGTCACCATCCTCACCGAGGGTGTGCGACAGAGGTCGATCCCGGGTATGCACACATGCTGATGTATATATTTTTTGCATGGTCGGAGATGGGGAGGGGGTACGGGCGAGGAGGAGGGGGTGGTGGTGGTTCACCCGATAAACTGTCGTTGGGCGCACCACACTCTCTCTACCTCCACTCGGGGGAGCCCAACGTATTGCGTGCACGTGGACCTCGACGCGGAGGTGCGTCACCAAGAAGGAAAGCGACGATGACGACAGTGGCGGAGGACATACGCGCGCCGCGCCAGAGGCGTTGGCACCACTGCCATCAGGAAAGATATATGCGCGGTGCTAGGAATCAGTCATAGGGTTCTTGTGGCCAGTGCGTGCGCATGCGCGTGTGTGGTGAGCCGGTGGGGATGATGGTGGGAGGAGCGCTACATCCGCATGCGAAGTGGAGCGTCGTTCGTGGTTTTCGCTGCATGTGCTCGGCACCCAACATTCTCCCCTCCCCCCACACGCCACACGCCACACACTGGAAACGTTCACTCAAGCTTTGTTCTGCCGTTTCACCTTCTTCTCTCTTTCTTTTTCTCCTGACGATCCGAAAAAAAACGGGAAAAGGAACAGCACTTCCGTGTTGAACCGCACATGTTTATGTGACACGTGAACCAATCAACAAACAGCAACAACAGTCATAAAGATCGCGGCAAACAGCACAAAAACAAAATGGTGGGGGTGTGGGAGGAGGGAGGAGGGAAGGGCATTTGGAGGAGACGTAAACCAACCACACACACACACGCACACACACACACAAAAAAAAAAGCAACAGCAAACAATGCCTGTGCGTGTGTGATACAGGGCAAACAGTGAACGGACAGCGCCGACATCCTCTCCCCCTACCTCCTCTTCCTCCCTGCCGTCGACACCCCCCTCAGTATTATCTACGACCATCACCACCCGCTCCCATTTATGCACTCGCGACGGCCAAGAAGCAAAAACGTAAACACGTGGGAGTAAAAACTGCTGCTATCAGTTAGCCCCCTTTTTCGTTCAACAGAGGAGAGTTGCGTGAGCGAGCGTTACCCAACACATGCCCACAGGCGCAGCGAGGCCGTGCGGTCTTCCTTCTCGCGTACTCCTGGTGCTGCTTCTCCTTGTTTCTCGCGAGCGCGGAGCTTGATGACCAATCTCGACAGAAGAAACGTCAATCAAGAGCCGAAGCAGCAAAGCGGGAAGTGGGTGTACGCGCTTGTAAAGCGCCGCAAGACCCCTTCTTCGTCGCAAATAAACCACGGGAAACAAGAATCAAAGAAAAGGCACGAAAGGGTAAGGGGCTTGGCAGTTGCGTGATAGTGGGGTACAGGGACGAGCCGCGAAGATTATAGAGGTGTTGAGGGGGGGGGGGGAGGAGTAAGGAGGAGCAAGAAAATAAGAAGGCGGCCAACAACAAAAAGATGACGAAAACAAGTGACTTCTGAGAGAGACGCAGCAGGCATTGCGGTTGCGAGGTTCCGGGTGTGATATGCGAAGCAAAGGCGAGGCGAGAGAGGCGGATATAAGGGAACATCACAGACATGGACGGAAGAAGAAAGACGCCTTTTAGCGGGTCATTGAGCTATAAAAGGGGGAAAAAAGGGGAAGACAGAGAACAGAGAGACGGAAGAGGGGAGAGCAACAACAAAAACAGAGTACCTGTCGTGCCTAGGCGACGACAGAGACCCAGGGTCAACGCCCGACGTTGAAGGGTGGGAGGGGCAGGCCGGGATTCTACCGCGAGGGGTTCCCTCACCTTTCTTCCCGTCCCTTCTCATGTCCTCGCCAAAAAAATAAAAAGCGCTGAAAATGCTGGTCGACTCTCTCTGTGTGTGTGTGTGTGCCCGTGGCTCTCGCTTACTCCGGCGAGAGCTCCCTATTCACCTGCTTCTGCTCAGCCACCAGTGACTTCATGCGATTCTCGAACAGGCGCGTGTACACCACGGTGAAAATGAACTGGAAGCCTTGCAGGGCGAAGGCGGTCATGGCCATGGCGAAGGACGAGGAGAAGTCGCAGTAGTCCTTCACGCGCACCTTGCGACCGGGGATGGTGGTGCTGTTCATGGTCGCCATGCTGTCAGCGTACACACCAACGGTGAGGGCCCAGGAGATGAGGATGGTCATCAACACGGAGAAGGACCACGCGCACATCACGGCCGTGTAGTCCTGCATGCACACGGCAACGGTAATGCCAATGACGTTGATGAAGGAGTAGCATGCAGCCAGTGCGGCGAACGCGCCCGCACCGAGCATCATGGTGTACGTCGCCGCCGACGGGAAGCCCTTGTTCTTGATACCACGCTCCGTGTACCACTTCTCCGTGTAAAAGGAGGAAGTGCCGCACTTGCGCGCACCCCACAGCGAGTAGCAGAACGGCTTCGAGCCCTCGGTGACCGACACACCAAGGCCGGTGCTCACGGCCTTCAGATCGGCGCCGATCTTGATGGCCTTGGTGCCGTCGACCATGAGGACATCCGTGGCGGCGGCGGCGATGAGCAGGACGAGGGCGATCACCTGCACCGTTGCGGCGAGGGCGATGAGCACGCGCTCCCGGTAGGGGATGTAGAGAACCCTGCGACCACCGAGCTTCGACGTGCGGCGGTGCAGCGAGGATGGGCGGCGAGAGGTGCGGAGGGAGCTGACCTCCGCCAAGGGCTCAAGGTTCGCGTTGGTGCCAGTCCGCATGATGGCGAAAGCGGGGAAAAGGGAGGAATTCAATGAGAGCCGGGGAAAGGAGGGTTGAATGAGAAGCAAGGAGAAGCGAAAATGCCCGTGTGCGTAATGGGATTCGGAACTACGACGGAGATGGACGAGGGAAGAGGAGAGAGAGAGCGGTGAGCGAGGGGGGGGGAGGGTTCAGGGGAGGGTACACAAGAAAAAAGAGGAGACAAGGCAAAGACAGGGCTATGGCGTTGTTTTCGCGTGCGTAAAACAAAAGTTGAGAAGCGCACCATACATGGAAGGAATCAAGAGAGGCAGAGGAGAAGCGGAGAAGGTGGTCATGCTTTGTGTCAGTGGCGGATAGCGACATAGGAGAGTGTGATACGATGCAGAGGGGATAACACTCACGACACAAACCTGTGCAGGCGCAGTGCATCAGCAAGGGACGTCAAGCCGCAGCACCGTCCCGATCGCGACGATGATGGGGCCCGCAGAAAGAATTCTCTAAAAAAAAGTGCACCTGGGTGGGCTGATCAGGTGAAGTGCGAAAGGGTAAGCGAGGAGCACGTTTCCCTCATCCACATAGCCGTATGGGGTTCGCTTGGTATGGCGCAGGTGCAGATGTCCTTGTGCTTTTCCTTTCCGATTTGGTTGCAAGATACACAGTCCTTGGTCGGGTCGTTACTGGTCGCAGACAACTTCTTTAGCCCCGAAAACGTGATGGTCCCCTCCCCCCTCCCCTCTTCTCTTCCTCGCCGCCTATCCCCGCAAAACACACCCGGACGTGGACGAGGAAGGCTAGAGAGCAGAATGAGGTGAGGCTGTGAAGGCAGGGGGACACTCCAGGTTCGCCGTGGCGAGCCTCACACCAAGGTGAGGAAAAGTGGATGTCAGTAGAGTTCTTTCGTGGTAATGACGATGATGTGCTGCTGGTTTTTTTTTAACCCTCAGCGGGAGTTTGCAGAGGTGTCCGCTGTTTCCTTCCCTCCGCACCGCCTCCTCCTCACTGTTCCATGGACACGAAGGGATGTGTGGAGGCCATTTGAAGAGAAAACGAGAAGAGACGCCGATACACGCCACGCGCGACGGAGAGGGGGGCAGAGGGTGGCCATACAGGCGGGGTTGCTTGCACACACACACACACACACACACGTACATACTTGTTCCCATGGAAGCTGAGTTCAAACGAAAATGGAAAACGAAAAAAGAAGAGAAAACACACAGGAAAGACAGACAGACAGACAGACAGACAGACGGAGAGAGAGAGAGAGACAGAGGAGGGGAGGGGAGGGGAGGGGGGACGGCGGGGGGGGGGCATGTGCAGAGAAACCAACCACCACCAAAAACAGCGTCGTTCATCGTTTTGCTCCCCCTCCCTCTCTCCTCCGTCTTTTTTTTTTCCGGTTTCATCTCACGTTTCCCCGCTTTGTTTCGCTCTTTGGGATGGGGCTATTATCCTGTACCGCCTTTTTTTTGTCGGATGAACTGTCACGCTCCACACACATGGAAGGGGGACGACCACCGGTGGGGGTGGCGTGGTGGTGTTGGTGGGGAGGGAGGGGGGGGGACGAAGAGGAATGGCGAGCGTCTGTCGAAAAGAGGCTTAAAACAAACAAACAAAACGATACTCTTGCCGATAAGAGGAGGGCGAGAGCAGAAACAAATGGAGGGGACGGAGAAGGCAACTGGGTACGTTACTGCCGCGCGGCACGAGACCAGAAAACAGAACAAGCACATATGAATAAAACGAGAAAAGAAAGAGAGGCAGAGAGGCACACAAAAATGTCCTTCCCTACCGAGTCCCTTGAGAGTGGTGGGGTCTCTGTTAACGAAAGTGATGGTGGTGGGGATGGTGGGCCAAGGCGGCGGAGGAAACAAGGGAAGTCATCGAAAAACAAGGAAAAACCATTGCGTGCCGGATAAGAGAACGAGAGGGCAGGAGTTTATCATCACAACAGGGACGCAGGGCACATCCAGAAAAAAAATATCAACACGCCGTACGTCAGAGTTGATTCAAACACATGGACAAACACTTCACACACACAGACACATACATGCGTACACACGCACACATCCCATTCAAAACCGCGGTGGGGTCGAGTGTGCGTGCGTGTGGTTGTGTTGCTGAGGGGTTCTTTTACCGCTGACATAGTCCCGTGCTAGACTGTTGCATACAGTGAAGTCATGTTTTTTGTATAGATAAGCTGCTTTCCCTTTTGGGAGATCCATTTATCCGCAGATGGGCCGAAAAAAAAAGAAAAAGGAGGAGGAGGGTGTGTGTGTGTAGGGGACTCAGAGAGAGGGGGACATAAAATACGGGGTGGCGAAGAGACAGGGGAAGGGGCTAAGATACCAACACACACACACATACACATACACACATGCACCACAGAAGAACACAAAACGCCAAAAAAAAACGGACTAGCCAGAGCTTACGCGGATATAAGTCCATCGTCTTCTTACTTCTGAAGAAAAAGAGAGTGTGCCACATGACCGAAACACAGACAAAAGGAGAAGGAATAGCCTTCCCCACTGACCTCAGTTTTTCCCTTCTGTAGGCTCTCTGGTCACCGGTGCGCGTCCCTTTCTATGAATGTGCTTGCGCGACTTTCTTCAGCGAATTAGCATGCATCTGCACCAATCTCCGTCGCGTACACACCCAGCACGCAGCAAGGCCCATCTCATCACAACACCTCGGTAGTCCTACACCACACACGCCAGGCGGACGTAAAAAAAAACAAACGATTGCCATACGTTTAGCGGCTGTTGGAGAGCACACACACACACGCGCACAGGCGCAGAGACTTGAATTGCTGTTGTTCGCACTTTTCTTGCTATGAAACACCTGGTACCCCCCTCCCTCCTCTCTCACTTGTGTTCGCCGTCGCACTTGGCGGGATCTGCACCGCTGTCACCCCTCCCATGCCTCGTTGTGATCTGGAGTATCATCGCTGCCTTATTTCAAAGAAAAGAGTGTGGTCCAGAGGGTGTGTTGTTCGCGCTGGACCGTTTCCACGTACGACGGCGGAGGAGAGGAGAGAGAAAAAAGAAAGAAAACAACAAAAAAAGATGGGAAGCCGCAACGAAGGAGAAAGACAGAGGTGAGAGAGCCTGTTGGGGCGGAAGGGGGTCGGGGTGGGGCAAGAGGGAGAAGGATAGAGAAAACGAGAAGCCAGAAAGCAACAACAAAGGACGGAGAGGGAGTGGGAGGGGGAGGAGGAGAAACAACAGAGAATCGCGTATTCGTTGCTTAAGGCGACCGACAAGACGAAAAATTCCCTGCCTTACTTTGGGACATTTCTCTGCTTTCCCTTTCTGTGCGTGCGCAATATCCGTCCTCTGTATGCACATAACACAGACGTGTGTGTCATGTGTGCGCCTGTGTGTGTGCGTGTGCGTGGTTGAAGGGCGGAGGAGGAGGAGGGGGGAGTGGGAGGTGGTTGGCCAACGATCCTGACCGGCTGACCCTACCGTTGCTCTTTTGAAGGAACATGTTCGAGAGAGGGAGAGATGGTTGATTATGACACTCTCTTCTGGCCTGCTTTGTCGGAATTCCACCGGGATGAGAGTCCCAATCGATGAGGGATGGAGGGAGGGTGAAAAGGGAGGAGGACTGGTACACGTGCGAGGCTCCTTCGTGGCAACGAACATCAGCGCGAGAAGAGGTCCAGGGAGGCCGGCAGTGATGGGGCGAGAAAGGGGAGGAGGAGGACGAACGGGAGCCACTAACCGAGAAGCGTACAAGCCCATCCCAGCAAGGAAAAGAGGGGATAGGAAGAGAAAGACAAGTAGGACCGATGAGGGATCCTCGGCTCGAAAAAGTGGTACTCGTCCCCCCTTTTTGTCCCTCACTGCCTGCGTGACCCCCCCATTATCCTCCCTCTCGTTTCCTCCTTCAATCCGATCGAATCGCCGTCGGGCGTTGCATTGCACCCAAGTGAACAAGAAAACTGCCCTTGACTTCACCGACCACCCTCTTCCATCACCGCCTTTCCTCACCATCATCGTCTGGATTTCCTTAGAGGTGGCCTATCTGCACCATGTCTCCTCCGCCTGTGCGCTACGGCAGAAACAACGACAACGTCCTGTTAGACCAACCTTACTCGGCCATCGCCTAGGAGTGGTTAAGGGGCGCTTCCTTCACCTGCTTCTGCTCAGCCACCAGTGACTTCATGCGATTCTCGAACAGGCGCGTGTACACCACGGTGAAAATGAACTGGAAGCCTTGCAGGGCGAAGGCGGTCATGGCCATGGCGAAGGACGAGGAGAAGTCGCAGTAGTCCTTCACGCGCACCTTGCGACCGGGGATGGTGGTGCTGTTCATGGTCGCCATGCTGTCAGCGTACACACCAACGGTGAGGGCCCAGGAGATGAGGATGGTCATCAACACGGAGAAGGACCACGCGCACATCACGGCCGTGTAGTCCTGCATGCACACGGCAACGGTAATGCCAATGACGTTGATGAAGGAGTAGCATGCAGCCAGTGCGGCGAACGCGCCCGCACCGAGCATCATGGTGTACGTCGCCGCCGACGGGAAGCCCTTGTTCTTGATACCACGCTCCGTGTACCACTTCTCCGTGTAAAAGGAGGAAGTGCCGCACTTGCGCGCACCCCACAGCGAGTAGCAGAACGGCTTCGAGCCCTCGGTGACCGACACACCAAGGCCGGTGCTCACGGCCTTCAGATCGGCGCCGATCTTGATGGCCTTGGTGCCGTCGACCATGAGGACATCCGTGGCGGCGGCGGCGATGAGCAGGACGAGGGCGATCACCTGCACCGTTGCGGCGAGGGCGATGAGCACGCGCTCCCGGTAGGGGATGTAGAGAACCCTGCGACCACCGAGCTTCGACGTGCGGCGGTGCAGCGAGGATGGGCGGCGAGAGGTGCGGAGGGAGCTGACCTCCGTGAAAGGCTCAAGGTTCGCGTTGGTGCCAGTCCGCATGATGGCGAAAGCGGGGGGGGGGTTACGTAGAGTCGGTAAATAAGTTTTTTTTTTCTGTATCCGGGTCGGGGGAGGTGGGAGGGCGAAAGGCTTGACAGGAAAAGGAGTGGCGTGACGGGGGAATGGGTGGGGAGGGGAGAGAGAATGAGAGGAACAAGAGCGGTACAAAAGAAGACTGCGGTAGAGGTCGAGAGAGAACGAGAGCTGTGGCTCGACGTGCGTGTTTCAGGTGGGGTGGGGTGATGGACAACACATCCCATGAGCAGAGCCCACACGGACGGTGGTGCGTCCAGCCAGCGAGTGCGAGTGGGAGAGTGGGAAACAGAGAGAGAGGTCGACGGAGGCAAAGTGGAGATGTGTGAGACAGGGTCCGAGGATGGACAAGAGAATCCTGCACAGCGGGAGCGACCGCCGAGCGTCCACAACAGTGATGCAGACACAAACACACCCACACCCACACACATGTACAGGTTGGGGAAAGGGGGACGCGCATCTGCACAGCACGCGCATGCGCGGACCGCGTCGTCCATCGATGCGAGTAACGATGAGCAGTAAAAGCGGGAAGGGGGAGGGGAGGCACATCCGAGTCCTGTCGAAATCCAAAAAGGGGCGTCTTCCAGCACATAGGTGTGACCAGGCAAACAGAACCATAGCCGCGTATACACAAACATCAAAGTCCCTCTTGCTTGTGGGCCACGTGTACTTGTGTTGTGTGGGATGACCATGACTGGACACGAATACTTGCCTCGCCTCTCCAATGGCATGACAGAAGACGTAGGGTTCGGTTGTAGAAGTTACCCACTAGATGACGTCAAGTGCCGCAGCGTTCAGGAAGTCAAGTGGAAGGCAAGGAGGCCATGACATGATACGAGCCTTCTACACTGCGTGCAGCAAGCGCGCGATGCGATGGCATGCGCGGAAGCCAAGCTGGAAAAGTGCCACCTCTGTCCCGAGAAACAGGAATCGACGCGGGCGAATGCGAGACCGGAAGCGTCACGCGCATGACAAATTCCATTTCTGTCCACAGATAAGAAGCGGCACATCCACGCATGATATATATGTGTGAAGTTATCCCTCACTCCTCCTTCAGCTTGCTTGGTTTTGCCCGGTCCGACCCTTTTTCCCTCCAGCCCCCTCGCGTCGCTAGTAGGCTATTGGCCAAACAACAAGCCGTGTCGCCAGTTTCAGGCTATTAGAGGAGGCTCACACCCGGGGTGAGGCGGAGAAGAGTTCACCTCGGCCAGGAAAAGAATCGACAAACGGGACGTAAATAAGGAAAAAGGGAAAAGGATTGTGCCCACGTTTACTGGGAGTTTTGGATACCGTACCCATCTACATCCACGCATGGACATGTTTATGTCTGTATCGATGAAACATCTGGTGGCAGGGAATAGAGAATATCAGCGCCCTTTTCGTGCGCGTGCGTGCGTGTGTGTGGGAGAGAGAGAGTTCTGTTCTTCCGTATCACACGTGGCGTACCGGCGAAGAAAAGGATGGGCAACGATGCGTTCAACAAACAACTCGTACGTCTGCCACAACGTCCGAGTCGGGGAATCTGCTAGACTACATCGCGAGGAGGGAGGGGTGTGTGTGTTGGTAGCTCACACTCTGAATGAGGCTATCGCCTTCAGAGCGATGGTGCCGCTCATGGTTCATGGCGAAGTTACTTTCGTATCCCTTACGCGACCCGGGAAGCGCGGACGTGTTGCCCAGGAAAGGGTGTCCGCAGGATCCGAGAGGGACGGGGTCTCACATAGAACCAAACGCTTGGGTAGCTGCACGCGCTCCAGTCCCGTCTGCTATCCACCACCAACCACTGCTGTCCAGCTTCTACCCCGCTGGATGGACTAATCACCCCATCCAGCGGAGGACGAATCGGTGTGAGCGTTCAACGTCTGTCTCGTCGGCTGCGTAACCGCAACCGGGCGTGGGCAACTGGCGATCGCGCACAGAAAACAAAAAACAACTTTCTTCCTCCTGTTGATGCAACCCCGATGGACTGCAGCTGTACGTTATGCTCGAGTGTGATGCGACCTCGGTTCAAGCGTTGCCGTGACCCCCCGGCCCCCCGGACCGCTCTCAAAAGCCACCGACACCCGATCAGCTGGAATCGCCAGAGAGTGCGCAGCGAGCCACAGCTTTCCCGAAGAACGCCTCTTCTTGTGCCCCAGAGAGTTGGTGGAGCCTCGTCGAATTCGTCGCTCGAGGGTGCCCCCTGAGGGCCTTTTGGACTCGAAGGCACAGGACGTGTGCGGCGGCCAGAGTGCATGCCCACAAAGAAGTACGCTTGCCAGCACACCCGTCTCCTCTGTCGTCAGCGTGGCCGACGGTCGCACCGCTGTCTCTCCCCCTCCCCGCGATGTGCAGGTTGCCGAGTTGTGCGACTACGGTTGTCTGTGAAGAGGCCGCCTCTACACCCACGCGTAGGCGGGGACCGCCTCCAAGGGTGACCACGAGTGTGTGTACGTGTGTCTGCATGATCTCGGGATTGACGCGCAGCCCTATTCGTAGCACCCGCATCTCGTAGCACGAGCTGGCCTCGTCCCGGAATCGAAATCGAGCGTGGAGGTGTTGCGGGGCGGTTGTACCTGGAAGAGCAAGCATGTTGAACTACGTGTCTCCCTCTCTCCCCAAAATCCGTCGGCACGCTCTGCCATGGAGTCGCTGGGGGCCACATGGCGGGGCAACTATCCTGCGTTCTGCAGAGCAGTGTTGAGGCTGCGGGGCCACAGGAGAAGCCGCAGTCGCCCCGCCAACAGGCTTCTGCCTCAGCACTCTGAAAGCCGACCGCAATGGCTCCGCCATTTGTGTAGCCCCGATCACTCGGCTTCTCGCCGCTTCCGGTCTCCGGAAAAGGACGCCTGTCGTTCAGGCATCTCCTTGCGGTTGCGCTCTCCCGTTTCGGCGAATATGTGAGTGAGGGCTGTCAGCTTGGGTTCCACGGGCCCGCAGGCACGGTCGTCAACCGCTAACCTGGCTCTTGCCGAGGGTCTGGAAATGCGCGACGAGGCGACCTTCCAGGTCCGTCACACTCCCCCCCCTCGGGTTGCGTGTTGAGCTTGCTCCAGGTTGCCAATCGTCTGCGCTGTCCATCGAAAATGTCCGTGCGCTCTCCAGGTCATGTCCGCATGCACCTCTTTGAGAGCTGCTGGACTGCCACTCCTGCATCTGTCTTGTCACTCGGTGCCGCGGTTGTGGCCGCCGCTTCCGCCATCTGTGCGTCGTGTCTCTGTAGCTCCCACTGCCTGCCAAAGACCACTGGTGGAACCATTTGCATCCAGCCACCCATCCCCCGCAAGTCGCGGATCCAGCACGGCCTGCCGATGGCAGTTCGTGTACCACAAGGCAGAGGATATTTCCCCGGTCCACCGTTTGCCGGTGCCCCCTTGGCTCTGCATCTCCTCCCCCCTCAAAATGTAGTTCTGGGCGGCCCGGCCGTCGATGGCGTTCATTGTGGCCTACGGCGCCGTACGATCCCACCGCGCACATCCCCCATCTCGAGTGATGCCTGGTTCATTGGCTCCAGAGCCATATAGATTGGTTGAGCGTCCTTCAGCCGTGACGTCATTCCTGGGAAGTTGCGCTGCAGCGGTCTCCTTGTCGAGGTGATGCAGACTCATTGCCCTCTACTTTCCATTCGCGGAAGGGTTCCGGAGTGAGAAACGGATAGGTGCCAGGGCCAGGTTGGATCCACTGTACAAGAGTGGCAGAAGTGCCAGCCTGTTCTCCTCCGGGAGGACGCTACAGACCGGGTGCCCTTGTGGAACATCCACCTGAATGTGGCAGAGGGACGTGGGGCGCCGTTCGACCAGCTCCTATAACTAGCCCATGCACCGTGGGATCGATCCATGTAGCAGGGAACCGATTCACATGCTCCATCGCATGTGATGATGATGATGAACGCTCCGTAGGGCGGACAGTGACAGAGAGATGGACATCGATGTCAATGGGCGCACACACACACACATATATATATATATATATATTCCCCAATTTCGAACGACTGCAGGAGAGGCTCAAGTGCTCCCCAACGGCGGCCGTCCACCGATATGAACGAGTTCAACAGCTTCAGGGAGACATATACGCGTGAGTGTGGACGAGACACAGGCATACGGTCGGCGGTGGTGGTGGTGGGGCGGATAGAAAACAGAGGGAAGGCGACCAGTCGCGAGGTTTCGGAACCTTCTTGATGTTCAGGGCTCCTTTGGCCTCTACTGTCACACTAACACTCCCCCTCCCCTCCCCCACCTCGCCAGATTGAGAACCACGGTCATACACACACACAAGCGACAGAGAGGCGCACAGCTCATCGTTCGAAGGGAGGCGAAAAGGGTGTTTTTGCTGGTGCGGGTGGGGAGGGGGAGGCGATAGCGGACAACCTCACAGAGCCCCGATGCGCCCTTGTACACACCCGCGTATGCGCTCTTCCATCTTTTCGAGGTCGAGAAAAAGAACGAGAATGTCATCGACCCCTCACGCCCCCCTCCTCCCTCCCCACACACACACTGCGCCGCTGCCATGAAAGAGGCTGATGCGCTGAGCAGAGTAGCCGGAACTGCAACGGCAGTGACGGCATCCTTCCTAGACGACGGTGCTTCAGCAGTCACTCCTCAAGGCTTCCCCATTCTCTGCCGCTTGTAAATCTGCCAAATACTTCTTCCTCTCGGCCAATACCCGCTCACCGCGTTGGAGCTGCTCATCGAGTTCTCGTGCGATTGGCCCAT
Source organism: Leishmania mexicana MHOM/GT/2001/U1103 (assembly GCF_000234665.1). NCBI lineage: Eukaryota > Euglenozoa > Kinetoplastea > Trypanosomatida > Trypanosomatidae > Leishmania > Leishmania mexicana. Next base: position 177,807 of record NC_018318.1, read on the forward strand.
ACGTGTCGCAGTACTCTTGTGCCGCTTTCAGCTTTGCCTGCAGGTGTGCCAGCTCACGGTCGCCCTTCTTCAACACCTGACGAAGGTGCTCCACGCGTGAAGAGGTGGGCGTCGTGACAGCACTGTCCCCGTCGCACATGGAGGCGCGGCCGTTTGAGTGCGTATGCCGATTGGGTGTTCCTGCACAGGTTGTAGCGGTAAGTCCGCTCCGCTCAGTTGCCTCAGCGGCTGCCGTGGCTGAGGAGGCGGTGGACGTGTTGGCCAACAGACTCACATCCGCACTACTACTGGGGGCATTTGTGGAGGAGCTGGATTGACTGCCGCCAGTGATGACCTGGAGCTTGCGCTTGTACTTGTCAAACATATGAACAGACGCGCTCAGGGCTGTGTCCTCTTCATCTGTTAGCCCTTGCAGAGTGCGTGGCCAGGCGAAGTCAACCACAGGCTCGCTTGTCCGTCCATCCAGCAACTCATGCAGTGCCGTCTCCGACTTCCTCAGCGATGCTTCTTCTGCGGCAACTTCCTCGATCAGCTCATCCAGACGGGACAGGCGTTGCTGCAGCGCCAGTTTTTGTGATCGGTACGAGTCCACCGTCTCCATTTCCTCTGCCACGAGGAGACGCAGCGTTTCTACCATGTACGGGTCCGCCGCCTTGAGGTCTGGTGTGGTCACCTCGTCGTGGCGGCTGTGCCGCGCCTCCAGCGGCCCCGGAGGACCTGCGTCGATGCTGCTGGCGGTGGCATCGTGTCCATGGGAGAGGTGCGATTTCTGCGGCTTGCCTACGGCATCCGCCGACGCTTCGCGGTCCAGTTCCGTCTGAAGCGCTTCCACTTTCTCTAGCAGCCCCGCAACACGCTCATGCTCGCGATCGAGGGCTGCGAGCGGATTCGGGGAGTCTGCGGAGCGGTCAGAGGAAGCGGAGGAGCCGACGGCGTTTGTGCGACGTCCATCCTGCTGCAGCTTTTCCAATGCGACCTGCGCTTCCGTGCACGCTACTTGTAGGCGTGGCGCAAGGTCGTCCGTCAGCCAGTGCAGCTCCGCACGCACACGTGCTTCCTCCTTCATGAGTCGACGCCTCTCGTCCTTCTCAGAGCACTTGCTGTCACTCGCCGTTTCTGTGCCATGAGCCGCAAGTGGGCATGATATGGCGGTATCCGTGGTGTGTGGCTCTCCGTGTGTCGACATTATCGCGGATGAAGCATCACAAAAGGCATTCAGCCGCTCTTGCAGGCTTGACTGCCGCCGCCCCTGCAGTTGGAGCGCATCCGCGACCTCGTCATCCTCGTCCGCCATGTCACACCACCGAGACCCACTCTTGGGACTCGGAGTTTGCGTGGGCCTGATCTCTTCAGCTCCACGCAATGTCGCCTTTTCCCTCGCCTCCAAAGTGCTGTGGTGACCGCGGCGAGTTGCGGTGGGGGGTTTCAACGACGAGGGGCCTTGTAAACGATCACTGTGCATAACAACCGCCGCGGGGTCTAGGCACGCAGAAAAAAGCGCGCCAGGCACGCGGCGCAGCAGAGAACCGGGGGCAAGCCCGATAGCCCCATCTTCTCGCTGTGCGATACACCACTGCGGCTGCGATAGAGCCGCTCCACCGGGGGCAGCTGCTAGCATGTGTGAGGAGGCACCCTGTGGACCTGTGCCGTGATGACACTCTCGCCGCAGCACGCGCACCCGTCCTCCTTGTTGGAGAGAGAGGTACAGAGGCTCTGCGTGGGGCTCCTCATCGCCAGCGGGGTCACCCTCGCAGGCAGAGGAGCGGTGGACTGTGGACGGCGAAGAGTGTGCGACCGAGAAAGGAATCACCGCTTCCTCGACCCCGCGGAGTTTCACACGCTGATGCATCGCAGTGACCATAAAAAGGGGGAGGGAGAGAACAGGAAAAAGGAAGCCGATAAGAGAGAGGAGAGTAGGGGAGAAGGCGTGTGCCTCACCTGTGATGGATGGTCGGCTGGCTTTGACGTGCAACACATGTCCTCGCAAGCAACAAGAAATTTAGTGGCCGCCTCAACACAAAGGGGGATCTCTCCCCCACCCCACCAAAGAGAAAAAAAACTAGAGAGAGACTGTGTCACGCACGCGCCTGTTGCGCAGTCATCTTCGCACACGAAAAAGGCGATCCATGGAGAGAGAGCGAAAGACGGGGAGGGAAGGAGGAGGGGGGGGGAGTTGATCGAATGGGTGTTGCGCAGGGAGATGATTGAAGGTGGGCAGGGGGAGGCAACAAAGGGGGGGGGGAGAAGATGGAGGGGAGCGCCTTGACGGCCCCGCCATTTTCACTCCTTCACCTTCCACCTCCAACGCTATTTGGCTCCACTCCGCTGTCCCCGCCACACTCCGGCAGCGGGAGTGAGACAGAGAACCGACGCTGGCGCCTCGTATGGACATGGACATTCGGGGAGCCAAGAAAGGCCAAACCGTACGCTGTCGTCTCTGTGAGCTCGTTGGTTTCCTTTCGTGCGTCCTTGTGCGGCGCGACTCATGATCCACGCCTCTTTTTTTTGTTTCTCGCATACCGAGACGAGCGGGAAGAGGGGCGGCAGAGAAAGGGCCGCGTGGGATAGTGGTAGTACACTTTGTAGCAGCAGTCATAAAATCTGTCTCTGCCTGCCTGCGTGTGTGTGTGTGTGTACATGATAGCAGCACAGCGTTACCCCCTTCCCCACCCCCCACACACACATACCAACAAGAAAAAGGGAACCCTCACAGCAGAGAATACTGTATGCACATATATATACATGTGATTTGAGCACTTCGCGCTGCACTGGTCGCTGTGAATGATGCTGCTGTCGTTGTTGTTTTAGAGCGTCGTCGCTTGTTGCATGCTGACGGCCTGCACTGTGCTCTGTGCGGGGTACTCGGGCGATGCCGCTGTTTATGATATCATTGTCTTTCGTTGTTTTGGAGCGCGCGTGAACGGCGATGGTGGTGGAGGAGGGGGAGGGGGAGGGGAGATGAGAAGAACCGCGCTGCATGCTTTCCCTGGCTGTTAAGGTGAGCGCCGAGTAGTCGGCGGAAAGACACAAACAGGAGAAGACCGATTCGTTTCGTGGTGGTGGTGGGGAGTTCCGCATGTGTCATCATCGCGTTGCCAGTCAAGAGTAGGCGAGAGATCCGGAGGCGGTGGCGAGGCAGGATTGGCTTCTGCAGACGCGCGCGCACTCACCCGCGTCCGCTCTCTCTTCGTTTGTATTTGGTGCGTGCGTGCGTGCGTGTGTCGGTGTGCTGGTCAAGCGACTTGGTGCGCGACACGGAGACGGCGAGTGCGTGAAGAGCGGCGAACCGCACTTCCGCGGAATAGCCCCCCCCCCACACAGACAAAAAAAATCTTTTCGTTATGAATGCTTGCTTTCTTTTCCCCATCGGCTGGTGATGTCCACCGACATATTGCGTCCCTGACGTTCCTGGCTTTGTACCACCCCTCGTTGCCATGCTTGAGACGAGGAGGGGGGAGGGGGAGGGATGGCCGGGTAGCCCTGGGGATGATGATGACCACCCCCCACCCTCGAGCCTGAAGCAGCAGAAAAAAAAAGGAAAACGCTTTCAGCTCTCCAAAGGGGGCAGGAGCACAAGCCCACATGTCATGACTCAGTCAAAGAATAGTATAGACGGAAAAATGCACAGCATATCATCAACAGGGGTCAAACCCTGTTCGTACCGTGTCTTTAAGTGCACAAGGCATGCAACAGCACCATAATCGGAGTGCAGCACACGACCAGCACCCCTCCTCCCCACACACACAAACAAGAACAAGAACAGAAAGATGAAGGCCACCGCGAGCGCGAGCATACACATACGCCCATGATCGAACACAGGGTGCGCCGGTGGCGAAGAAGAGAACACAAAAAGAAAAACACACAAACCATTCGGCTTTACACATGTCATGTACATAAAATGACGGGGGTGGGTGGGTGAAGGTTCATTGGGTCGGAGTACACGCACACGAACACACACAGATGGAGTAGGCGATGATCGTCGTGGCCGTACTGTGGAGGAGACTTCTCGCCTTAAACGGAAAGAAAAAGAAGCCAAGCACAAGAGCGACGGTGCAGGTCCCGCAGTCGGCCTCCAGTGAGGCTCACCGTACAGATGTGACAACACTGGAAGCTCTGCTCTACTCTGCATCACAGGAGAACGTCACATCTACGAGGTAGTATAACTCACTGCCCCTTACAATCAGCGGCACTCCCCTCCTCGCCAGACGCCGAAGAGGCGGGGAGGCCCTTCAGGCGACCCACGCGCAGCTCCGGCAGGTAGTTGTGCGCGCCCGTCGTGTGGCCATACACACCGCCGTTGAAGGCGGCCGTCGCATCCTTGCCCACGTATGCAAGCAGCAACGCACGTCCACCAGGGTGCGTGTTCAACCAGCTGATCTTCTCCGACTGCGGCCACGCAGGGTCCACGGGGATTGGCCGCTCGAGGTCCAGCACGTAGCCGTCCATCACCAGCAGCTTGCGGCCCTGCTTCACCTCCGCCCGCACGTCGTCCCACGTGTACTCCATGTCCGCCGGCACCTCCAGCTGCTTCAACTTCTCGACCGCCTCCTGAAGTTTGCGCCGCTGCGTGCATACACCCTGCGCCGCGGCGGTGCGGTTGATGATAGTCCGCGGCGCACGCTGCAAGTTGTCGCAGAAGCCCAGAAAGCTGCAAATAAATATGTACCACTTCGTCATATCAATGTGGTGCCACAGATGACCGTTGCGGTAGTCGTTCGGGAACTGGTGGTGGTAGTTGTGGTAGCCCTCGCCGAGGTTTATGATCGCGAAGACGATGGAGTCGTGCGGTGTCTTGTCATCCGCGTACGGCCGTGTGGCGCCAAAGAGGTCTGTGTGCGCGAGGCTGTTAATGAAGAAGGAGAACTGGTGCACCAGAAAGATCTTGAGCCACACCACCCAGAAGAACGCACCCGCCCACTCACCAGTGGTTGCGCCGGCCACCATGAGGGGGATCAGGATCCCTGTCATGGTCGCAATGACGGCAAAATACTTGCGCTGAAACTCCACGACGAGGCTGTCCTTCAGGTCCGACACGTCTGCGTCGCCGAGCAGATCGTAGTCCATGCGCATGACGAACCAGCCAAAGTGCGTGAAGATGAAGCCGCGGCGCGCGTCGTACGGGTCCTTGGAGGTGTCCGTGTACTTGTGGTGGACGCGGTGGTTTCGAGCCCACCACTTGATGGAGCCCTGGAACGCGCCGGCGCCGATGAAGGCGCACACCCACTGCATCGCCTGCCCGCCGGTGAAAGCGTTGTGTGAGAAGAGACGATGATAGCCGGTCGTCACCCCCACCATGCCGGTGACAACACCGAAAAATGCAAGCCATTGCAGGAGCGAGAAGGATAAAGGGACGCGCAGGCACAACCCAAGCAGGACGAGCAGCAGTGGCACACTGATGATGTAGATGCCGATCCAGTTGTACTGGAAGTTGCCCTTCGTCCACTGCGGCACCTCACGTTCCTCCTTGGGGCTTGTCTCATCCGTGGCAAGGACGCTGCAGGTGAAGAGGTTCCGTACTGCCTGGAGCATCTTGCCAAGCGACTCTCGAAGCGTGTGCCTGTGGGTGGGGTTTGGGGGGGGGGGTGTCGTGATCCGTTGCTGTTGATGGCAACGTACACGGAAGAAGAATGTAGAACAATGAAGAAAAGCAGGCCTGGGCACAAGGAGTACCAAGGCACATGCGCATACACGCACACAGTCGAGGAAGGGAAAAAAGGGGACGGGGGGGGGAAGAGCAACGGCAAAGGTAGTAAGTAAAAACAAAATGCACAGACCGATAACAAGGACAGAGAGGGTGATGGAGTTGCGTAAGGGCAAAGGAAAGGATGCTCGTAGATGACGAGGTATTCGTGTGCGCTGATGTTGTTGTATGTACGTGTATGCTGAACAACCCGTCCTTCCCCCTCAAAAGGAGGGGGAAAAAAGAACAGCGGCGAAGGAACGTAAGACGACGAAGAGTAGGAGAGGGCGAGGGGCAGGTGTGTATGTGTGTGGGTGTTCTACAGCAAGAGAGAGAGCACAGATACCCGCACACGCGCACACTTCACGAAGTTTTTGGGCGAGAGGGTCAGGGGAGGGGAGAGAAGGGGAAGAAAAACTACACGAACGGCAACGATGGATGTGCGTGTGGGCGGGTGTGCGTGCTGTAAGCGCCATACACCCCAACCGTAATGATGACGACCCCCCAGCAATCGTGTGATAGGCCCCTCAGCGAAGGATTGGCGAAGCGGAGGTGGACCCCGTTAGAACTCTCGACAGCAAAGCAGAGACACCACAGCAGATGGAAACAATGGAGAGAAGGCAGAAACCGAGACGGGCAGCCAACAAAGAAATGGTCAATGACACCTTCACGAAACCGCGGACCCCCAAGCGGATAATGCGAAGCGGCGCACGGTGGTGCGGGGGTGGGTTCGGAGTGAGAACTGTTGTATCGCTGCGCGGTGGAGGCATGCGTGCGGGGTGTAGGTGAAATCGGTCGGGTGTAGGGATGACTCGTGGCAGAGATGATGAGTACCCAGGAAGAATTCCAGTTGGGTGAGGGTCAGAATTGGGGAGACAAGAGGCGGCACAGTAGATGGGCGCGACAAGAGAAACACCCTGAGAAGCATGCACACTAATAAAACAAAAAGCTAGTGGTGCTGTCCATGAGGTGAAGGGGGCATGGGGTGGGGAGAGTGACCAGTAGACAGCGGCGCACGAACCAGAACCCCGCGCTAACGCAACGTTCTTCCCCCCTTCTTGCTCTCAAAATCAACACATATATATATACGTACACACCCGAAAGGGGCCCCTTTGCCCGTCTCCCGCATGCCAGAGAGCTCGACCGGTGCGCCAAGGATGTGGGGGAAGGGAGGCAGGGGGGGGGCACACTCTAACGGAGGAGCCTCCCTTTCTACAAGAGGGGCAGCCGACGACACAGAAGAAACGCAAAGGTCAACCAAGCAAGCTGTCGGGAGAGCGAGAAAGAGAAACAGCGTGCCCCCTACCCCTCCCTCTCTCCCCCGCCGCGCCCATTCCTTGACGGCATTCGTTTTCTCTGTCGTTTATCATGTAGTTTTTCAGCCAAACTTTTACAGGGATATGTTACGCACCACCCAACAACACACTTCCTCAGCAGGATAGAGCCACGACCGGAGTAGCCGGACGCGCATAGGCCCATGCGGACCGCCGGGAAGGGAGACGGGGGGAGGAAAGCTGCGGCCCACTAGGCACGAGTCTTCGGCAGGCCCACTGCATCGCGCAGCACCGCTGTCACATCCCCGTTCTTCGCCTGCAGCAGAGACCGCGCGCACTCGGGCGTCACCGTCAGCGCCGCCGCCACGACCTGCACATCCTCGTCCGCTACCGGAACTGCTGCCAGCTCGCGCGCACGCTGCTCCTTCGCCTCGCTCTGCTGAGTCACCTCGGCGTGCAGTTTCTTCATGCGCTCCTGCAGCGCCGCAAGGTCGTCGGTGCGCAGCTTCGACGTTTTCTCAGCCTCGCCGTTCCCGGTGACCTTGCGCATGGACTTCTGCTCATCGGCCTGCCGCGTCATGGCTGCGAAGGGGAAAGCGGCGGACCGGTGGGTGTGTGGGATAGGGGGGAGGGGCAAGGGCCTGATGGAAAGATGGAGAGAGGTTCGGAGAATGCGTGAAGAAAGAGTGAGGGTGTGAGCAAGAGAAGGATGTGAGTGACGAGGGAGAGTTTGGCAACAGTGCCTGTCTGGGCACTCGGACAGGCACTGCGGACAGCTGAACATGAGGCTTGGCGGATGCGCGTGTGCCTGATGGAGAGGGTGGGAACGGCATTCTTGGGGGCTTCATTGAGCGTGGATAGCGAAGAAACCCTCGTGATCAACGCGACGCTTTAAGTGACAGCATTCCTAGGACTTGCACTACGATTATCGCTCGTGATTTCCCTGTCGTCGTTGGACGTGATGCCGACTAGTTGAAGCGCGTGCACACGCACACACAAGGTCTTCGGATTCATGAAGGAGGAGGGAACAGCGAAACGTGTGCACGCGTACGTGAAGAAGTACGTGCGCGGTGCGGAAAAAAAATGATCGGCAGGCGGCATGTGGCAGCAACAGCAGCACCCCCCCCCACCACACACACACGCAGGGAGAACGTAACATCACACGCACGGACCTCTTCGTATATGGGGCTCAAAGACGGAACGATACGGGGAAAGATATCATGCCCGCAAAATCCAAAAAGAAACCCAGCATACAGCGCTACAGATTCCTTGCGTTTCACGTAGTGGCTTACGACGCCACCTCAGTGGAGGAGGCAAGCATTCTTGGCGCCATGCGCTCCGCCTTTCGAATTAATATGCTGAGGGTTTCATCGATGTGGGCCAGCCTCCTGGTGATGTCGCTGGACATCGCGGACGCACCGGCGCTACTGTGCATGAGGTGCCGGTGATTGACAAGCCCGCGCAGCTCCAACACTGGTAGTGACGTCGACGACGACGCCGGCGGCGGTGCAGCACCGTCCGAGTAACCTGTCTCCTCATTTGCGCCAGGAGGCAACGGCGAAATCTTCGGCGACTTCACCTTCACCTCCTTGAAGAGAGAAAAGGAGCGCCGGCTAGTGGTGCTCTTGGGAATCTCGCCGCTGGCGCTGAGGGCCGTGCTCATCGGCGAACGCGGGGACACGGTCGGAGTTGTGCGAAGAGATGACTGGCGGCTCACCGCGGTGAGGGCGTCATCAAAGGTGTAGGTGGAGCGGATGAACGCCATCTCGGACTTGACAAACTCGCGGCGGAGGGAGCGAAAGCTGCAGGCCTGGTTGCTCAGCAGCAGTGCGTTGAACTGAATGGAGAGCGGGTTGCGCTTCTCTAGCTTTGCCAGGTAGAGCTTCCACGCGCGCTGGATGGTGCGAGCCGCCTCACCAGGAACTTGTGCACACAGCTTGTTGGTACGGAAGAGGGTGTGCAGGTTGCGCTCCGTCGGAGTGACCCGGATTAGCGCGTGCATCAGGCTGACGCACCAGGCGATGACGAGCAACCCCAGGCACCAGGCGAGAAAGGCCGTGAACCGCCCCACCCACGTCGATGGGGCGACGTCGCTGTACCCGACGAAACCCATGGTGGAGGAGCAGAAGTACACGGCGTCCGCGTAGCTGACCTCCTCACCCTTGGTATAGAGCAGAGCCAGCCCGAGCCACGCCACGATAAAGCCGCACGCCGTCACGATGGCGTGCCGAGATATAAAGGTGTGGCGGAACATGTAGAGGGAGTTGAAGCGATACCCACACAGCGACGCCACGGCGCGCGTGAAGACGCTCTGGGTGGAGAGGCGCGTGAGGTACATCACGTAGACGTACGAGCGCAGTACAATGAAGCTGTCCAGCGCCCGAGCCCAGGTGGAAGTGTCCGTGAGGCCGGGCGGGGCCATAATGACCCAAACCAGCATCTCGCACAGCATCAGCGACAGGTATGGGGAGTGCAGGGAGTTCACGGCATGACTTGCTGGGTTCGTCATACCCGCAAAGCGCGCCTTTATACGGTAGACAGCGACAATGCATACCTCTCCCGCCAAGGAGAGGGCCAAAATGAGGACGTGGACCACGAGGTTACCAGCGTACCCGCTCACCTGAAAGATGGAAAGCATGTAGCACAGAAATGCGAGGAAGGCCATCACCCCTCTGAGCCAGCGGTGAGACATCTGGTCATGTTCGAGAGAGATGAGACGCTGCGTCATCGGGTTCGACGTGGGTGGCACGGGGGTCGGCGCCTGCGCCCGCGACAGCTTCTCGACACGCTCTCGAAGCTCCATCGCTCCACTTGCGCCTCTTTGTATGTGCTGAGTGGGCTACACACAACCGTTTGTCATGTTCCACCGTGCTCGGCAACAGCCTGATGCGCCGCCGCCGCTGCTGCTGGTCGCTTTTCCTTTGCGTGGCGTGATATTATTACCACCGCTGCGGGCTCTCTCTTTTTTTTTTGGGTAGAGTGAGCTATGCTTGTCGGGCGTTCTCACTTACTGTGTGCGTGTTTGTGTGGTGCGGCAGCGGTAGCACAACCGAGAGAGAGACGAGTCGAAAAGTGAATGGTCATCTGGCGCGAACACCGCCGGCCACAACGACGACACCTCGCAAACGGCGTATTGACGTCCAAGATACCAACAGCAGACATGGGGAGCATGATGCCATCGAGTCAAACACCATACTCTTCGGGCGTCGCTGCACGCAACGAGCTGCACCGTTTCTAGTTGCGTGTTCCTCGCACATTAGGGGCAGGTGCTGGAGCTTCTCAGCACAGAGGGGCACATCATGCACACTTGGTTGTCAGCTATGCTGCCCCTTCTGCTATTCCTGTTTGAAAAGAAAAAGGAAAAACTGCATCACGCTCGTCTCAGACGCGCTGTACGGAGGCGAAACACACACGCACACGCACACAGACCACAATCCTCCTCATGCCAGGACGGCTGCTCCATCAACTCGCCCCTGACTCTTTACTTTTCAGAGGAAAAAAGGAAAATCCAACGGCATCCCCCTCAGCACCACCACCACTACCACCGCCACTTCTTTCGACATGCGCTGAGGAGGGAGGGGGAGGGAAGGGGGGAGGGTGAGCGGGGAGAGATGAAGCCTCCCCCCAACCACCACCTTCAAAAAACAAAACACAGAAAGGATCACTGATAAAGCCTATATATATAAGTGTATATAGCGGAAGGGAGAAGAGAGAGCGAACAGGCAACAGTGCAGAGACACCACAACATACGCGCTCGCTCGCTCGCACGTGCGCCCATGTGTTTTGTGTGCCTCCGTCATTGCTCCCTGCATCTGTGTATAGGGTGCGTAGCAGTCGGGGCGACTTGGCGGCCTCGTGCGCGAAGGTGAGAAGGTGGGGGGGGGGTGGGATCGAGAAAGGCGCAACACGGGCGAGAGGCGTAAAACCTCCAAGGGACCAAGAGACACAGAGTTGAGCGACTGAAAGACACATCAAGACCGCAACAGTGAAAAAAGCAAATTGGGAGGAGGATCAGGCTGCTGATGAGCGGAGCCGGCCGTCTTTCCTTCCGCCACCTCAGATGCGTCTTTGAGCGCCTTGGACGGACTTGGCGGCCCTTCTGCTTTCCCTCCCTCTCTCTTCCTGCCTCTCAGATCCTGCACCTGATCGCCCCATCAGCCATCTACATCACATCTGGGACACAGCCATGCTGGGGGGATGTGTCTCGGCCACAGCGCTTATAGCCTCTAGCACCTCTGTGAGACGCGCACACTTCTGCTCCAGCTGCGCCACCCGGTCCCTCCACTCCGCCATCTCTGCCACTGACGCTGCTGTGCCGCTGCTGCTCGTCAGGGCGGCCGGCGGCGCAGTGTCGATGGGCTCTAGCGAGTCACCTGGGAGAAGAATAATGGACTCGATGTCGTGCCTCGATAGCGATGAGGCTAGCACATCGCGGTTGCGCAGGGCGAGGTGCACACGATCCACATCCTTAGCACGCTGCAGCTGCCGCGCCGCCTTCTCCGTGAGTTGGAGGTATGCATTATATTGGTAGGCCGACAGCCCTGTAAGCGGATGAATGCTCGCCTCGTTGAGCGAGCGCATTGAACCGTTCAGCTGCTGCCGTGTGCGGCGGGCCGCGGCAATCATGTGAGTCAAAAGGCACGACAGAGCCAGTGTGTAGACCTTCTGCTTCAAGGACGGCGCGTGAGGTCCAACCTTTCGAGCTTTGTGCAACCGCCACACCAGCTGGATGACGCGCGCAGAGCGCCCTCGCAGAGTGTGTGCGAGTTCGTGACAGTCCATTAACGTCTGCATATTGTGCGAGCGGTCCGACGCCTGCAACAGCGAGTACATGGTGATGATCAGGAAGGCCATGATGACGTAGCTCACGATCCAGGCGATGAAGGCAACGGCGCGGCCCGAAAGCGTGGAGGGGGTGATGTCGCCGTACCCCAGCGTCGACAGAGACTGAAAGGAAAACCAGAGGGCATCACCGAGGGAGAGGTTCTGGGTGCGTGCGAATAGGCAGCCGACTGTCAGCCACGCACATATCACCACCGTCACCACGACGCGCGTCTTGTGGTGGAGCAGTCCGGTGCGAATAAGGAAGGAGGTGGAAAGTGGCAGGTCACTGATCGCGGACATGGCACGGCAGAAGGTTCGGTACACGTACATAGCGTTGTTCAGGTACACGATGACGGAGTACAGGCGCAAGAAGATGAAGTAGTTGAGCAGCTCCACGTACTGCTTGCCAATGGGGGCAAAAGGCGGGGTCTGGATGTTCCACAGCACGATTTCGGCCACCATGTGCAGGAAGTGCGGTGAGGTGAAGATGTTGCGCTCCTCGAACAGCAGGTTTGCCACGCCAGAGAGCTGCGCTTTGACCTGGTACGTTTTACATATGACTAGGATGGCGGCCTGGGAGACGATAAAGATGGTGCAGTTCACCAGAAACGCCGATTTCCCAATGCTCAGCAGCGAGAGAATGAACACGGTGATGGAGAGCAGCGCCTGCACCCCGCGCAGCCAGCGGTGATACACCGATAGAACCTCTAGCGCGGTCAGTTCCCTCGCCAGCATCTTCGGCGGCGCCTCCTGGTAACGTACGTCGATATACAGATCGTCCTTCAAGAAGTGCTTGATACGACGTCCGAGAAGTCGCGGCCCTTTCGTGATGGATCGCTTCATGTTCGCGAAGGCGCTGCGACGCCGCTTCGCTGCGATGATGGTGCCGCCGGGGGCGGCGGCGGCGGCCGCAGGCGTGGTAGATCTCTGTTCATCCGATGATGCAGCCGCAGGTGGAAAGGAGGCATCGAAGCCGCCCTCCGCGATCTTCGAAGACGTGCTAGACATTATTGCAGAGCGCACGAAGGGGAGGGGAGGAGCAGGCGAAGCAGCAAAGACGTGGCACACGTGTGTGTGTGTGGGGGGGGGGGCAAAGGACTAGGCGGGGGGGGGGAGGAAAACCGGGGGTGGGGGGGATTGAGGAGTTGGGGACGCGGCTGCGCGGGTATTGCGAGTTTCCGTGTGTGTATGTGTCTGGTATGAGGGTGTCAACATCGGAGGAGGAGGGAGCATGGACGACCGGTGACGGGCACCGGATACGATGACGAAGTCTTTTTTATTTTTCCTTCAAGGTGTCACTTCACCATGAAAAGCTCCATGAAAATATACGCATACACAGCCACACCTCATCTGCCGCCGCAGCGGCGCGGCTACATCCGCGTCGTCTAGGACGAGCCGTCCTGCCGTCGAATCGGGCCCACGCGTCTAACGAGCTTTTCTCGTTTTTCCCCGCCCTTTCTTCGGTTACGTCATGGGCGATCGGGGCCAGATGGACCCGGGTGGGCCCCACGCATCGAGCGAGGCGGGCAGTATCCAGGGTCCTGCTCGAGGGGAAAAGCGGTGGCCTCTGTCATGGATAGCAGGGGGGGTCGTCCAGGTGGATGTCGCATGAGCTCAGGGAGGATGCTGGAAAGCCCCAGGGAAGGGTCCTCTGGAGGACCCAATGGTGCAACTCGAGGGAGCTCTCTTCATGCCTCCGACATCTGTGCTTCATCAGCTCACCCGGTCAGACGTAGGGGATGCCGGATGTTGTGCGCGCATGCACTTTGGGGCTGATTGGGATGGGATTCCTTCGCGCCCTTCGCCGTCCCATCACTCCTGCTCTCCGCACCTCTGCATTCTTTCTTTCAGTGTTATACACCATGCCAGCTGTCCTTGACAGCACGTGCGCACAGTGCTCGCTGTCTACATCTGCCATTCGCGTACCGGAGCAAGGGACAGGAAACGACAGAGAGACATTCGTCATTGCACATCGAGGGTGGAGGATAAGGAGCGGGGGGAGAGCCGAGGGGCCTCGCATCACCGTCGCAGACGCAGGAAGAGAGGCGTGCGCTGCGTGCGCGTGTGTGTATGCGTCCGCGTTCATGTGGGGTGGGTAGGTGGGTGGTGGGCGGGACACATCCAGGCATCACACGCACACGCGGGAGGGGAGGGGAAGAACACAAACGAAAAAAAAAGATGATCGTGCTTACACGATCGAGTTCCTCGGAAGAGAAAACGAAAGTTGGGAAAAGCAGCAGCAGCAGCAGCGAGGTCCAAGTGCGTACATGTGCATGGATGCCTACGTTGCAGGATGTATCCTCGCAGGTAACAGGAAGAGGCGAAAGCAGCGTGCGTGTGAGACGAGGTTCGGCGTCGTGTAGTCGGCGACACACTTCTGGCTCATTGGCGCGGTGCCCCTTCGTGAACATACACACGCACACGCACACGCACGCAAGGCCAAACTCTATGTCACGCGTTCCATCAAAGTAATGTGCACATCCATACCCCTCCCCACCAAAAAAAAAGGTGAGGGAGAAGATTTCCCTGCAAGAAAGGAATAGCGATGCCTGGACATTGCCCAAGTGTCGGGGGGCTCACATGCACGCGCACCCATCCATGCATCGCCTTCACCACTCCGACATCCTCAGCCGTGAAAGAAAAAGAAACCGAAGAGGAGAGGGAGCGGGTGCATTGGGTTCCACAGAGGCAAGAGAGAAAACAACAAAGACGCTCCCGTTACACTCATACACATGAGGGGACATGACCAGCTAACACGGGACAGACATCGAACACGCGTCAAGCAGTCAAGAGGAGGCCACCCAGAATGATCATCACAACAACAAAATGAGAGTCGACATCCAACATATATATTCAACGCGTGTCCGTTGCGTAAGGGGCACCAACACACGAGGTGAAAGGGAAACAAAAAATAACGAATAACAAAGGAAACCAACAATGCCATCGCCCAGAAGGTGCCAGCGTGTGCGTGCGTGTGATGGAGATGAGAGGGAAGGGGAGGGCAGGTAGTCGTACAAGCTAAGAACACCGAAATCCATCATCCGATGCCAACGTAAGCACACACAGACACACAGACAGACTCATACTTCGAAGGCGAGGTGGCGTGTACAGCGCCAAGTGGTAGCGCGCTTGAAAAAAAAAGAATCCCTTTGTTCATGTTGCGGCTGCTGACACTGCTGGTGGTGCAGGGATCCGTAACGCATGCCGCCCGAAAAGATGAGGCAAGAAAGGCTGGCGCACACACCCACCCACACACACACTTGCGCACCTGCGCAGGGATGCACGCGAAAGAGCAGCGCACGTGCCTGTTTCTTTCGAGAGGTCCAACGTTGATCGAGTTTTTCGGTTTCAGGTCGCTGGTGCTACCGATGCGGCGCCACCGTGTGTGACGGTCGCCGTGGACACCAAGGCCTCGCTTGGTGCATCCAAAACTGGACCTGTGACTCAGACGAGGTGGCCATTTGCCGGCAGACCCCCGGCAACTACTATCCCGGGGTGGGGCGCGAGTGGCTGTAGATCTGCAACCCCGTTCCTGCGGACATTCGACTCATTCTTTGACTTGCCCACTGCTGCTCCCATGGGAAGAGATGGACTTCTGCCGCTTCTTGTCGACTCGGCTGCCATTTTAGCCGCCGCCATCGCCGTTGCTTCTGCCTCGCGACCTATTTCGCGAACCGCTGCATTCCTCTGAGCTGCTCAGTTCGTCGAGAATGGCACATGCACTCTTTTCGCGGTACTGCGATACGAGGTCCACAGTAAGCAGCTGAAGCTCGCGCACCCGTGTTGCTGGTCGACCGATGCTGTAGGGTCCTGCAACAACAACGAAGAGAAAGAGAAGCAGCAGCAGCAGGGTATCGACGCCGCCGGCGATGTAGACAGTGATGACCTTGTAGAAAGGCTGCTGTGACCTCGTCGTGTTCGTGATGGCGTTCTGCGGGTTTTCGCCAAAAATGGGCGTTGCACTCGACGCGCTGAGGTTGGTGGCGGTCTCGAGCAGTGTGTAGGTGGTCACGAGATCGACAAAGCGCCATTCTCCGTACGCGTCCATGGCGAGATTGATGAGAGAGGTGCTGCTGAAGAGCGGCGTGCTGCAGTTACTGTTGGCGTCCAGGTAAGACTGTGAGAAGTTCGTGTAGAAGCCGTTCACGCTCGTCGCGCCGTTCCAGAAGAGCGTCCGCGGGATGACTTGGGCCATGGTGGTGCGCAGATCTTGGCTCTCGACGCGCCAGAAGAGCGGGCAGCAGAGCTTGTTCGCGGCTGGACAGTCCGCTGGAGGGGCGGCAGCCAGAAGGGACTTGAAGCATGTTGTTCCGTCGACGTTACCCAAATTATTGTCGATGCACTCGTGGAAGCCGCCGCCAACAGCGCGCACGTTCGACTTTGCAGAGGAGAGGAACCCGTTGAGCATGGCTACAAGGGCACTGTTCATGTCCGCGGAGAAGACGTAGGGGTACGTGGTGAGGCCGGTAAGGTGAGACTCACCCGTCACCGCGCTGCCGGAGTACATGGTGTAGTTGTAGGTGCTGCCAGCGCGTAGAAGAAAGAGGTCACGCGACGGCAGCAGCGCTGCGGCATGCAGGACACCTGGGAGGTTCAACGACGGCGAGAAGGAGGAGGAAGAGATGCACACGACAGCGGCTAGAAGCAGTGCGAGAAACGCGCAGGGCCGCTGCTGTATGGTGCAGCGCGCGCAAGGCGCCATTCGATCGCTGGCAGCTACTTCGCGGTTCACACGACTACGCACAAAATCACCGGCAAACAACGGAAAATAAGTATTGTTTTGTTGTTGTTCGGGATGAACACAAAAGTGCACACGCGCCACTGTTGCCTGTGCCTCTTCCACGCTCGGCCCCCTTCCGCTGCACACAGACACACACAGGGGAAAGGCGAGGAGCGAGAGAATAAAGGCGGGGGGGGGGTGACTTGGAGAAACAGAGGGAGAGGGGGTGGGTTCGAGAGGCACCTGAGCACCGAGAGGAGGTGATTCACGTGTGCGCATGTGAGTTTGGCTGTGCGTCTGGGAAAGAGGTGCGGGTGCGGGTACGGGCCTTGTTGACGCGCACCGTGACGTCGACGCGCAGGCGGACGAGGAGCTTGTACAGGGGAACGCAAGAGGGAGGGAGTGGGAGGGGGTGGAGGAGAGAGAGGGAGAGAGAGACACGGCAACCGAGCAAGATAGACAGAAGTCGAGGATCAGTGAGTGGATGATGGGTGAAGGGAGGCAGCCATTCCTTCACGTGTGTGCTGGTACGAGGATGCACAAGGACAGCTGCCAAGCCGTCTGTGATGGGAGGAACCGTGCTCACAAGTGTTTTGCTGCCACTGACCGGATTGCGTGTGTGCTCGTGGAAGTAAGCGCGAATGGGGGTCGTACAACGCAGTGCGTTGCTCTGCCACTTTCGATGTCTCTCTGTCCGTGAATTTCAGACGCGTGGGGGAGGGGGTGGGGGAGAGAAAAGGAGTGCGACGATATGCTGTTCAGGTGCGTCCTTCAAACCCATCCTCCTCATAATACGCACAGGGTGATGAAGTAGATGTATATATATATATATATACGTGCGTGTAAAGTGAGAGAGCGATGCGGTGAGCTGGTGGGTGCGGTAAAGATGCAACACAGAGTAGAAAAAAACCGTGAGACAGATGAGGGAGAAGGGGAGACGGAGAAGTCGATTGCACAGAGTGATGCGACCGAGCGGTGCAGTTGTGCGCTCTGGTGAGCGCTGGGATGCGGGGATCCTTTGGAAGGGGAGTGCCATAGGACACTCAGAGAAGTTCGTTCATGCCCCCCCTCCCCCTCTGCCACCACCACCAAAGCTTTCCGCTGCTGCCTCTCCTCTCGCTCTCTCTCTACCTCACACATACATACAGTGTGCGTGCGATAGTGTGTTTGTGAGGAGAGAGAGGCTGCTCCATCCCCATCGAGGCAACAGTGTATGAACACCGACATCCGGAAAAAGCCGTCCTGTCCACAGCATCGACGGTGCGTGGGTGGTGGTGGCTGCGCAGAGTGTCTGTGCACACGCTATTTTATACGTGTATTATCAAGGAATAATAAAGGAGGCGAAGCGAGCGCACAGAGAGCGAATCACACTGTCAGCGAAGCCGGAGAAGCAAGCCAAGAAAAAAAAAGGCGATGATCGAGACCGCATATTGGGGAGAGGATAAGCACCGCCACACGCAGCATGGCACAGAGACACGGACAAAGTGTGTGTGTGTAGAACGTGTGGTGGTGGCAGAGTAGTGGCAGAGAGAAAGAGATGGCGAAACAGAAGATAAAACATAGCGACTTGAGTTTATATTGGCGGTGGACGCGCACGCGTCACGCACCCCCCAGTCCTTCCTCTCTCTCTCTCCCCCCTCGCGCGCGCTCTCTCTCTGCGTGTGCTTGTTCCGTGGGACATCTTCAACCGATACTGTCAAGCGAACTCATCCACATATGTGTCACCATCAAGCGCTCGCGAGCGAGAAGGGGGGGGGAGGGAGAGAGCAACGGTACGTAGGTGTAAAGTGATTGGCGGCAAGAATGAATTTTCGCAGGCGGACACCGACCTCCCCAGCAGATACGCACGGAGGCGTCACCCAGGCACATGCTCACACAGCCGCAGGCCGCTCGATCGCACGCTCCTTCTACCTGTCTGAGAGAACACAACACAAACAGCAGCGAGGGCGGGGGGGGGGCACTAACGAAAGGAAACATGACGAAATCAACACGACGGCCACGGTGATGGAAAGTGCACACACAGACACACAGACATATCCACCCACCCACCCATCCACAGTCACACACGCCGATGGAATGATGATGAAGACATCCAATACACCGGAAGAGGGGGAGGGGGAGGGGCATACCGTTCCACGTGGCAGCAGAAAGGGAGAGAATCAAAAGGAAAAAAATCTATGTACAACTGTGGTGAGGTAGGGATACATGGCTGAGGGAGAGAAACAAACAAAGTCCCTTCCGGTGCATGCATGCATGTGTGTGTGTGTGTCTGCCACCTCGTCGATGCTCTCCGTCAGTACCCACAGCCCCCCCCCCCCCCACACACACAGCCAAGAGCACTCACGCAAAAAAACCCACTTTCAAGTACGCTTAGTCTCACGGGACGAAGATCACGAGCTATAGGTAGAACCAGAGCTTGAGAGAGTACCCAGACGAGGACAGGGAGCAGAGAGAAAACACAACAACAGATGAGACACACGACCCGTTGTGCACATGGCGGCGGATGCCGTTTGGGTTGTGATGGTGACGGAGGCGTTTTTTTTTTTGTTTCTTTGGTTGCCGCACGCACATCATGAAAGGTACACATGAGGGGGAGGGGGAGGGGGAGGGGGGTAGAGAAAAGGCCGCTTGTGCCTGCGTGTGAGGAGGTGAGAAAACAACAAAAACGACACGGTGGAGAGTACGCTGCAAAAAAGACGAAACAGCTGAGAGGATGCATGTGTCTTTGTGCGTGCGTACGTGTGTCCGAGGCGGGTCTGGCGACGGGCGAAGGGGAGGACAGGAGAGAGGAGATGGAGAAAAAAGGCCCTCCCTCCCTTCACACGCGAACACACGCGGACGGAGATATGCACACGGACGCACGCCCTCCCCCCAAAAAAGCAGCGTACAAGGATGTGCAGGTGACGTGTTAGGGGCGGGTGGGGGGTGAGGAGTGTGGGATGGAAAAAAAGAAAAAAAACGAAGGGCGAGCGCAGGACAGAGAAGAAGGGGAGGGGGAGGGGGGAGAGCACGCACACCAACGGAGCGGGCACACTACTTCCAGGCAAAAAAAAACAAAGGAACGGAATGGCGTGTGCGTGTGTGTGTGTGTGTGTGTGTGTGCGGGACAACAAATATGCGCATCGATAGCACTCACAAGAAACAAAAAAGGCAGTCATAACAAAGGAGGGAGGGGAAGGGGGGAGGGGAGGATGGGAGACGTGGCAATGATAGTCGTCTTGCACGCTTGACCACAGCGCAGACACCCACACACCCACGAAAGCAGCTAGCAGCGAACTGGGTGCATGCAAGGAAAGACAACAAATCTGGAGAGGGAGGGAGGGGAGGGTGCCCGACCACGACCTCTCCACCCCCTTCTGTCATCCACTTGTGGGGATTCAAGGAAACTTGTCTAGACGCCAAAGGTCTGTCGCCCAATGAGCGGGTTCTGGAAGCTCTGCGGAGACTGCCGTGATGCTGCCGATTTCATGGAGCCTGTACTTGAGGCGCGTTTCAATATCGAATTCGCCGGTGGGTTATTGACCATCGACGCCGCGGTGGTGACAGGGCTGCTTTTCCGACTGCAGGTGCTGTCCGGCCAGAATGAAGGACGTCGATGCACCGCATCCGTTCTACTGCGCGCAGCTATAAAGCTGCCACGGGTCTGCGGCTGCGACTGAATGCCTTGGCTCGAGAGCGCCGCCGCGGCACAGGCGTGCTGCTGCTGCTGCTGATGCGGCTCAGCGGAAAGCACGTGGAGCTGGGCGGATTTGGGGCTGATGCTGTGTGAGGAGGCGCAGCGCTGGGTCACAGGACTCAGAGTCACCGTTGACGAGGCGACAACGCTGCCCTGTGGCGTCCGAGCGAGCGAGCTGACCGAGCGCTGATTTCGACGCCGCTTTGCTGCGAGCTTCTCCTCGGCTCTCGCCGTTCGAGCCTGCACGTCTTCGATTTTGGCACACAACTCCGCTTCCTCCTTCAAGGCCGGCTTGTACCCACACAGGTACATGAGGAGGAGAGAAATGAAGAGAATGACGAGAAGACCCGCTGACACGACGATCGGGACCAGCAGCGGGATATCGCCGAACTTATGTACCGCCGCCCACGCCGGGGCGGAAGTGGTGTCCAGCAGTGCGAGCTGGGCGGCTGCCTTGCCGGTCGGGGTGTCGACGCGGTGCTCGACGTAGGTCAAGAAGGGCATGTAGCGACGTGTGTAGCGCCATTCACCGTTGGCGTCTACCGCAAGCGTAGAGTTGGCGCCGTAGATGCAGGAGCATTCCGGCCACGGCCTGAAGGATGAACAGCTCCGGTATTGGGCACGGTACTTGTCGGAGAAGTTCGTGTAGAAGCCGTTGACCGCCTTCGTGCCATCCCAGAAGATGAGTCGGGGGTCGATCTGATCTGACGGCAAGCGGTCTGGCAGCGACGCTGGATAGCGCCAGTACTGAACGCAGCAGAGCGGGTTGTCGGCGACGCAGTCGCCGGCGATGCCCGCGTGCAGCAGTGTCTTGAAGCAACCCGAGAGGGTGTAGGTGGTGTTCCAATCGTTCTGCGGCAAGGATAAGAAGTTGCAGCGGTCAAAGCCATGCTCTTCCGCACCAGTGCCGAAGTTCGCCATGACGGAGCTGCTGATGAGGTTCTTGATGAAGATGTTCATGTCCTCGGTGAAGGCGTAGAGAAAGCTACATGACGCATTTGGCAGTAGGCGATCAATGTCGACGACGGGGTCGCTTTTCGCCTCATAGGTGAACTTTCCGCCTCTGCGCTGCGCCAGCAGGTACGCCGGCGAGGCGTCCACCACCACCGCGGTGAATGCGGACACGGACAAGAGCAGGGTGAGGAGAGCCTGCACGGCGTGGAACGGTTCCGCGACGGCGAACATTATATATTTTTTCTGTTGTGAGCCTACAGAAGAGGGCGGTATTGGTCAGGTGGAGGGAGGGGTGGGGATGGGAATGGGGGAGGAGTCTAAGAGGAGCGCCGTATCTCTTTTAGTTTTCTGCGGGAGGAGGGAAGGGGGGGGGGCACAATCAAAAGGGTGGCAAAAACAAATGGTGAGGGGCGGGTTGGGTGGCGATGGGACTCGAAAATCACGCGTTTTCGTCTTCATTGATCGCGCGCGCCTAGA
Organism: Leishmania mexicana MHOM/GT/2001/U1103; assembly: GCF_000234665.1. Lineage (NCBI taxonomy): Eukaryota > Euglenozoa > Kinetoplastea > Trypanosomatida > Trypanosomatidae > Leishmania > Leishmania mexicana. Next base: position 199,412 of record NC_018318.1, read on the forward strand.
GCATCTGGCATGTTTGTGTGGGTTTCTGTGGTGGTGGGGGAGGGGAAGGGGAGGGAGGGGAGGAGGGTGGATAGGGAGCAATCACAGAGCCTGATGTTCATCACAGCGACCGTGCAAGCCACGCGCCTTGCATTCCTCCATAAACAGAAAGAAGAAGGGCAACAGATACTGAGGGCTCCCAGCAGCGGCACATGATGGACATGTTAAGGCTGTTCTTCGTTTTCTCGTTGTCCCTGAGTGGGGGGGGGAGTAGTAGCAGTGCCGACTGCAGAAGGGTAACGCTTGCTCACAGACGCAACGACCCATTCATGCCTCACAGATGAATCGAATACCCAACACAGCGCCGTGCATCGCGCGTCTCCGCAGGCACACTTCGCTGAGGGAACACGCTCTGCTTGGTGTCAGCGGCGTCCCTCCCTTCCCCCGGGAGCAAGCTATGAGCCCGCAGATACTATCACTTGAAAAACGACGCTAACTACGTCCTCTGTTGCGAAGAGAGGCGAGCAAAGACGAGTGAGGACGCAGGGGGTGCGTGTGTGCGTGCTCAAGAGGGGGCCGCACCCTCCCTGCCTTTCTTCAGTATGTCGCCAAGACCCTTGCCAAGGATGTCGACGTTTCCCTCGCCACACACTTCTTCACGCAGTGGACCTCTTTCATCGCGCTCGCGAGCACGACACGACGCCAGTGCGCACTCCAGCTGCACCTGTCGCTGCAGAGCCGCATCTCCGAGTCGCAGAAGTGGCTGCACCACGCGCGCATCGACCGCTGCAAGCCGCTCGCGTTCTTGCTGGAGGGCATCGGCCAGCATCTTCACCTGCCACTCCAGCTGCTGCACGTACCGCCTCGTATGGGGGTCCATAGGTAGCGCTTGAGCTGGCGGACACGCTGTAGATGACGGCTCCGGCAGACCCCTTCTACCGTCAGGTTTCGCTACCTCGTCCTCTGAGTTGAACTTGCTCTTGAACTGCGTGGGTGTGGTAGTGGTGTCCGCGGGGACACGCATGTGCGATTCGCCGGGCGCCTTTTCAGCCGAGTTCGCATTTTCCTCTACCGGGGAAGGATTCTGGATCGATGTTGGCGAGTGGAAGGGTACCGAGGCACGCTCCAATGGGGCTCTACCCAGATTTGCGTCCTCGGACCCTTGGAGAACGTTGTGTGACCGGTTCAGTAAGGCTCTTGCTTCGCGCTGACGACGCTGCTGCAAGATGGCTTCCGCATGCGCGCGGTACGGGGTACTGAGGTAGTTGTGCAGCGTCGCAAGCTTCTCCTCAAGCTCATCAACTGTGAGTGACGCGCCGCTTCTGACTGGGGTCCCCTTCGACGTCATCCCACGACTTGCGGGTGAGGAATCCACCTGGCAGAGCCCAGAGAAGACGCAACGGGGCGCAGGTGGCGAAACAGACGGCGAGAGAGACCGAGAGCGGTGGTGTGATGATGGTAACGTGCTGGACAGAAGCGAGCGATCAGGAGGGAAGACGGGGAGGGAGGCGCGCGCCCACCTCACTATCTAAATAGAGATGCAGAGAACCTGCTCTCTTCTCCTTGCTTTGGCGACGTATCACACAGAGTGTCGAGGTGGGTGGGTGGGTGGGTGGGGGTGGGTTAGAGGGGTGGAGGGCCCTGGCACATTTTCGTTGGCCTGGCGACATGTGAGCGAGTGCATGATAAAGGGAGACACGTGCGGAGGAAGACGAAGAGTTGGTCCGGTGGTGGTGGGGGAGGATCGGGAGTAGAGCAGTGAGCGGTTCGTCGGGCGTCGTGTTGGAAGCTCATCGCCCACATACACATACACACACACACACGCAAACAGATGGGAGGAACATCGATGCACGGCCGTGTCAGCCCTCCCCCCTCCCCGCCTCGTTTTCTTCTCTTCAGCCTTCATTTCGTCGGTCTCCCACGCATGCACACGTGATCGACATCCCACCGACACCGCCACGCACGAGCGCGCTCCTCGCTCCCTTCGTGTTATGCTCGTGGAACACCGCACGTGGGAGGGGGAGGGGGAGGGGAGCTTTTCCTCGTTTGTTCGGAGGTGCGTCACGTCTTCCACCGCTCTTATCGACAGACAAGGGAGGGAGGAGGGGGACGGTTTTAGTTCGCTTTACAGTGCATAAAAGGGAGAGGGAAGGGAGGGGGGAGGCACAAGGGTCGCGGTGTGAGTAGCAAGTGGCGGCCAAGTAGCGAGGGGCAGGGGAGGGGGCAGCAGGAGAGGCAGAGGCCACGCACACGCGATCGCTTGCACGTGCACCCGCACCCGCACCCGCACCCGCACCCGCACCCATCCACCTCTTGCTCTCTACCCGTGGCACTGCCCCTATATCTCTTTCCATAGGTTATTCGCGTCATCGAGAGTTAGGATACCAAAGAAAACTCGAAAGGGAACAAAACCCGCATCGTGCACCAACACGGCTACCGCCTTCTGCGCCATTACGCGGATCCTGAGGCTTAGTGCTTGTCCTCTGATGCGGACAGCGCGCGGCTGTGGTACTTGCGCTTGTACCCTTGTGCCTTGCTGCAGTCGAAGAACTTGATTTTCTCTGTGTCCTCGAGGTATTGACGCACGAGGTGCAATCCGGCTACGCTGTAGTCCATGCGACTGACGCTCTCGTCCAGGCCCTCGGAGATGCGTCGGCGAAGCACGGCGAGACGACGAGCACCTTGGACTTCAGAGACTTCGCCGCGGACGGCGGCGGCGCGCAACCCCTGAGTGGACCCCGACTCTGCGGGCATCATGACAAGCGCGAGAACCATCTTCGACGCCATCTCGTAGTTGAGCACGGCCTTCTCCGTCAGCATCGATTCCAGCGCCGTCAGTAGCGCATCGACGTGTATGCTGGTGAGCGACAGCAGGGTGTGGCGCAGCTCGCTCGGGCGGATCGTCTCGATGGTGGACCAGAGAAACTCCCACTCCGACATATTCAGCAGCATCGGGTGACGCGGCGTCGTATCGTCGCCGCACTGCTTGCGCTGCTGCTCAACGTTCACAATGTCTAGCGCCTCCATTAGCCGCTCCGCCGCCTCCGCCGTTGTGGCCGTCTGCTGGCCCGCAATGCCCACCTCAGCGACCCCGGTGCCATTCACGTCCGCCCCGTCGAGCTTCTGCAGCGCCGCACGCTTGGCGGTTTCCTCGTCCATCGCCTCCTGCGCCATGCGCTCCTCCTCTTCGTGAGGGAAGACGATGTCTTGCGTGCGCAGGAAGCAGCGGATGCACCGGTCAGCGCCGGCCGTCGCGACGCACGTGCCGTTGGCGGTGACGGACACTGCCCAGAGACCGCGCTGGTGCTGGCGGAAGAGCTGGATCATCGTCCAGTTGTCGCCGTCCCACTGCTTCACAGACCCGTCCATGGACACAGTAAAGACGTAGTGCGTATCCTCGAGGAACTCCACCTGCGTGATGTAGTCGTCGTGGGCGTGTATGGCGCGGTGGCAGTCACCAAAGTCGGTACCCCAGAAGCGCAACGACTTGTCCATGCCGACCGAGGCTACCAGTGTGCCATCCGTGGAGAAGGAGAGCGACGTCGGCGGCAGCTTGTGGCCAAAGAGGGAGAGGTACGGCTTCATGGTGTCGGCAAAGAAGAGCTGGACGTTGTTGTTCTGCAGACCCACCCCGAAGAAGCGCCCATCCGGGCTGAAGGCGGCGCACAGCGGCACCTCCGTCAGCTCGATCTCCTGCTCCTGCAGAAGGGTGGCACCGCTGCCTCCGGCCCCGGCGGACATTGCATTGTCATCATCACGATCTGCTCCAGTCATCCGGGCCTTCTTGGCAGCGCCACGGGTACCCGCGCTCTGGGCATTTTTCTTGTCCTCGGTGAGCCCGATAGACCACAAAAGTAGCCGACGATCCGCGCCGAGCGTGACGAAGCCAGCGCCGTCCGGCTTCCGCACGGTGTGCTTCACCCCGCCAACGTGGATGGCAGGCTCACGGAAAAGCACAACCGACGACGCCACGTCGAGCAGCAGCACCGACCCGTCCTGCTGGCCGACGCAGCAGAGCAAGGAGGAGATGGCGGACATGCAGGTCGCGTCCTCGACGTCCACGCTGCCCACGTTGTTCAGCGCGCCCTTGAAGTCCACGCGTGCCAGGTTTGCCTCCTTGGCGTCGTAGAAGTCGTGATGGTCCAGGTGGTCGGTCTCCAGAAGGGTCTCCTTCACCGTCAGCGACCACATCATCACCTTCTCCCTGCTTATCGACAGTAGTGCTGTGTCGGTGTCGACGAATGCCAGCTCGCGAATGTCGCTGTGATGCCCCTTCCAGTCGAAGGTGTGACGCGGCCGTAGGTCCGTCAGAGTCAGCACCGACGCTCCCTCGCGGTCGCTCGTCGTCAGCGTTGTCGTGAAGGTCTCCATCGTGTTGCTGCTGTACGTGACGGCGATGTGCAGCGTATCGGCCTCGCTGAGCTGCTCGCGGGACGTCGGTGGCACGAAGCACACACTGCGGATCTTCTGCGGGAGGAAGAAAGCGCGCAGTGAGACGACTTCCTCTGCACCTGTTGCCGCCACGACGGTGGCGGCGCTCGCGGTGGTGCCTCCGTTCGACGGCGCCGCATCGTCCTCGTCGCCGTCTTGAGCACCGTCGTCCTCGGCTACAGTGTCGCCCATCTTGCTCTTCTTACGGCTTGTCTTCTTCTTATCCGTCTTGCGCCCAGAACTCGCGCTCGCCTCCTCGTCCACCACCTCAGCGCCGTCGGCTGGCGTTCCAGCCTCCGTTGCCGCCGCAGCGGGGCCACGTCGTCGCTTGCGCTTGCGGTACAGCTTCCTCTTCACATCCTCGGCCGTCAGCACATGGAACACCTCCACGGTGCGACTTGTGCACCCCACCATAAACGCGCCGTCGTGCGAGAAGTTGAGTGCCGTGATAGGCTTGTGATACTTGCGTGACACCGTGCCATGGTCAAGAATCGCGCCATCCTCCAGCTGCGTCTCGTTGGCGGCGCCGCTCTGCTCTGCTGCGGCCAGCGATGCCGACGCCAGCAGCGGTTCTGTGTTGTACACCTTCAGGTAGTTCTCTCGCAGGCCGCAGTAGAGGCGGCGACCCTGCGAGTCCGCTACCATGGCGGTAACCTGGGTGTCAGAGGCGATGACGGTGTGGAGGCATTGGCGCAGGGTGAGGTCCCAGGTCTTGACCAGGCCATCTGCTGATCCACTCAGCAGCAGAGTGCGGCCGCAAGCGGTGCCGCTAACGCTGCCAGAACTGCCGCCCATATCACCAACGGCACCGGTTCTCATAGACGAGGACGGCACTATCGCCAGCCCTACCACGCCACCGCGGTGGCCGCGCAGACGGAACGACGCCTCTTGGCTTACGAGGTCCCAGACCGTGATGTCGGTGTCTTGTCCTGCCGAGCACAGCGTCGAGCGGGATGAGTCGACGGCAACAGCCAGCACTTGCGTGTCCACGCGGTGGCCCAGCGCGTAAAAGCGGCACACCGGCAGGCCGTAGTTGTTGGCCGCACTGCAGGAGAATACCGCCACGTATCCGTTCGAGTACCCGACAAACAGCATCCAGCCCGCACTGTACTGATGCGTCGCGGCACCGCTGCCACTGTGCGCGTCTGCGCCGACACCAAACTTGCTGCCACGTTGGTTCGCCTCCATGGGCACGACGTGCAGGGTGGTGACCTCGACCGGCATCTTGGCCTCGGCAGGGATGAGAGTGTGTAGCAGCTCTCCACTGCGCACCGAGTAGACACGGACGGCCTCGAGGGACGGCACAAAGACTGCCGCTGCCGACGTGGCGATCACGGGAGCAAGGGCCGTACGACCACTGGTGGCATGTTCCCCACGTCCGTAGGGCGACCCACCGCGACTGCCACGGCCAAGGGAGCCGGTGCGCGGGCGGGCGCTGCTGCCGGCTGCGGCGGTGTAGCGAGACGGCACCACAGCGGCATCCATCGCGAGAGAGGCATTGCTCACTACAGCGCCGCCTTGTGGTCCGACGACGTAGCGCAAGTACGTCTTCTCCACCATTGCTGCCTGTCGACTAGCGTTCAGGTGAGCAGAGGCGGAGTATCAAAGGAGAGGGGCCTTCGTCGCAGTGGCGAGGGTGCGGGTGCGGGATGTGTTGCCGCCACGCACCACTGTTAAGCGAGCGCACTCTCTCCTCCTGTCCTTTGGCCGCCAACGAGCGAAGAAGGACCGCTGCTGCCGCAAGCGCAGAAAAAAAATCAAAAGATGGAGAAATGCACGCCGTCCACGGCTCGGGTACGCTGCCCGTGAGAGAGAGAGGAGCAAGCTGAGGGAGGGGAGGGGAGGGTGGGGGTAGGGGTGGGTTCAAGACGTGCTGAGCTGCCGACACTGCGCGCGTAGGCGGATCAAGCGCAGATGCCTTGTACGCATGCTTGTGTGTGTGTGTTATGGGAGAGGAGGAAGGGGGAAGGGCCGGCATTCGAACGGCTCCGCACCACACCTTGCAGCTTTAAATGGCAGGCGCTCCGGCAGATCGACTGTCAGAGCGTCAAGCCACACGACTCACATACAAAGAGATGCACCTGCACAACTCCTTGTATGCACGGCCAGAGGAACGGCACAGAGGCAGCAGTGGGCAATGTCTTTTCAACAACAACGGAGAGGAGAGGAGGGGGCATGTGCGCACGCGACAACGCTGCTTTCTTATTACTCGACACGGAAACCTGATGTAGCGAACCAACCTACTCGATACACACAGAGAGAGGGGAGTGCACCATGCGTTGTCGGCGAGGATCGCGCCTGCACACATGTTCTCTCAGACAACGCCTTCTCTGCTTAGCGTGTGCGCGCCGGTGAAGCACACATACACATGCTCAAGGGAGACACACACAAACAGCCGCCATGTGCGACACCGCCGACTGCTGCTGCTTCCCTCCTCCGGTATTCACAAGGTGACCAATCCGCACCAGAAAATGGCGCGAAGATCATCAGACAACAAGCACTGCTCTGTGGCTGCAGAGATGGAGAGGAGGAGAAGTGTTGAAAGACACACACACACACACACAAAGGGAGAGTGCGAGAGGAAGGATGGGCCACACGCACGAGAGCAGAGCGAGCCGTGCGGCATCTCTCCTTCAGCATCCGTTGCTGTCTCTCCATCACTGTCCTTCGGAGACACACACGCACACTAGAGAGAGGAGACGACAAGAGGCAACGGCAGCCATCACCATACTACGAACGTGGTTTGGACTCCCGCACATACACGCGCGCTAGATGATCCCGCCGAGCTGGTTCTCCAGCATCCAGTGACCCTTTTCAAACATGATCCCCCGCACTCGAGAGCTCGTCTGGCGCGAGGTGACCTCGAGCTCGTAGCGCACCTTGCGGCGGTAGTAGTCCTTGTCTGTCACCACTAGCGTCTTGTAGCCCTCCTTTAAAAGGCGGCGATAGAGCTGGCACGCTTGCTCGGCGGTCGGCTCTATGGGCGGCAGGTACTGACTCGACTCGATGCGCTGCTGCTCCAGCTCCATGCGCCGACGGTTGGCGCGGGTGTAGTCCGGAGGCCCCTCCTTCCACCACTTTCCACCGGCGCCAAGGAGAAAAGGCGTGCGGCAAAGCTGAAGTCGTACAGGCGAAGTGCAGAGGAGCATGGTCCATGCGTCGTCAACACGAGGCGTATACACTGTTGCAGTGCTGGTGTGGTAAGCAGGGAGGAGGGGGGGGGGAATTCGATGCCGGAATCTGTGCCGGAGCGCGAAACACGCGTCCGTATGTGCTTGTGCGTGTGCGCGCTGACACCTACAAGGGAGATGTTCTGTGTGTGCCGGGGGGTTTGAGCAGGATGCGCTGTAACCCCTCCGATGAGGCAGAAGAGAGCAACAACGGAGAGGGCAGGGGGTGTAGGAACGATGCTTCTGTGTGTGCGTGTGTGTGTGTGTCGGAGGGAGGGGAGGACATGGCGTGCAGCGCGTTGGTCGTACTCGCTGGCGAGCAGTGACCCGGGGCCATCGACGTTGCAGTCGCCGACATCAAGGCAGTCCACGCAGTTGACCGCACTTACGTATACGCACACGCACACACAAGGAGGAGAAGAGCATTGCGCTCCGCGTGCCGTGTCTGCTCCATCACCTGGGTCTTTTGGTGTGCTTCTTCTGTTCAATGACCCGTGTTGGTCGGGACAGTCGCAAGCCGGTGTATCCATCAAAGAGGGGACGGTGCGTGGGGGAGAGGGAAAGAACGGAGGCGCCGTCGTACTTCAATACTGCTGCACATCATCCGACCACGTTACCACGGGCGTGCGAAGGCGACGTGGCGGGACGGAAGTTGTGCTGGCCACATGAGTCGCGACATGTGTAAGCACAGGTGGGCCAGCGTGCGTCGCCAACCTCTCCTTCGCTGTAGAGGGGACAGGGGGCGCGGTGGCAAGAGGAACACCTCTGCTCTCGCTGTCCGCACGGTTGCACTTTATTGCGGCAGCCGTGCAAATTGCTTCTACACCTGCAGCCGACGCGCTCTCCCCTGCAGATGGTCGTCGGCGCGCTGCAGTGTCGCAGTGGGTGTCTCTGTGTTTCAGGAGCGAGACTTTCCTTCTTGGAGAGCCGTGATGGACGAGTGCGCCACCATCTTCTCCCGGTAAGCGCCAGCATATTGCAGCAGTGCTTGGGGGTGATACAAGCTGGTGCGGGGGCGCGATACGGGCAAAGCCGGCATCGATCCTGCGGTGGTTCAGGGGAAGCTCGTTCAGACATCGGCGCGTTGATGTACGCGCCGGTGCCGAAGGTGGCGTCTCGCATAGCGAGATAGACAGGACCGGAACCGCCGAACGGGCAGCAGCAGCAGCAGCGGGAGGGCACATCGAGACAGGCGCCCTCGCCGCAGGTTTATCGGGGCACGCTTGCCAAGGCGCACGACGCGGCCGCACCATGAGCGATGGTGAGCGGAGCGGCGCTAACAGTGGCATCTGCGGCTCCTGTTGACGCCTCTGGCAAGATGGAGGACTGTGGGAGGCGTCGGCTTTGGCGCGTGGGCTTCTCTCTGAACGGCGGTCTTGCGCCTCCCTGTCGACCTCTTCCACGTCTCCGCAGAGCAGAAACATTCGATGTGCCCACGCCTCGTCTGCAGTCGGTGTAAGGGGAGAACAGTCGACCTTGACAGATGCCGCACGGCCGCGCGGACCTCTCTGATGCCACTGGGGGGCATATCCAAGGCGTCTGTTGTGGTGTCGACAATCGTGCTGCTGCCTTTCTTGCGGTTCCTCTTGCCGGGGCAACGCTTTCCAGGCTCCTGCGGCGGCCTTCTCGTGGAGGAGGCTACGCAGCACACACTCGGGCACTAGAACTGTGCTCCACCGCATCTGCCACTCCTCCTGCTCCAGCTCCCACACTTGGCTCAAGTGCAGGCGTCCTCGCGCTTCTTGGCTCTGCAGTAGGATCAGACCGCCAATGTGTGTGCAACGAGCATAGGTGTACTGACGCATGCGATGCTCAGCGCCACAGAGTGTGCTTCGAGCAGACTCCTCGTCCTCCTGAAGACGCGCTGCTTTCGAGGAGGCTAGCGCAGGCAGAGCGTGCCGCGTCGACAAGGATACATCCACGTGAGCGGCGGCGGCGGCGGCAGGTGATGGCGGTTGCTCATCCTCGTGAAGCTGCACTGTATCTACGTGAAGCGCACTAGAGCCACCGAACCGTCGCCGTGCCTCCGCCCTCACGCTATGTGACCGCGCGTGGCTAGCGAGACGCTGCCGAGCAGCCACGTCGCCATCGTCACACGTGCGCCACGCGAGTCCTCCGGTGAGGCCAACGAGCGAAAGCATCTCTGACAGGGCGTTACGTGTCAGCAGTTCGCGAAGATGGGATTCGAGCTCGATGAGAGGCACCGCTACGGCAGGATCAAGAGCACTCTGCTCTGGATCCTCCCTCACTTGTGGCGCTGGCGCCTGTGTCACGGGTGGCTGGCCGATCGTGCCGTCATTTGCCTCCGCGAACTCTTCGATGCTGTAGTCTAACCACGAGCTTTGGAGAGAGGTGCTGGGCAGTGGATCTGTGGACGCCAGAGGGTCATCACCACCCGTGCGTGGCTTCCCCTGCTGCTGTTGCACGAGCGGCACTCCAGAGCCGCCCTCACGCGACCCACTTTCCTCCTTCGCAGTGTCGCAGCTCCAGCTCAGCAGGATGCACTCGTCGTCGTCCTCCGCGGCAGCACTATCATCGCGAGAGATACGTAAAAGCCGGCACGTGTTGCAGCCGGTAGTGTCACCAGCACCACGGGAGGTTGTCGTGGTGTGCCCGCGAGAGTCGTGTGCCTCAGGGAAAGGTAGATGAGTCGTTGACGGCGCCTGAAGTCTAGCGCGAGCCTGGGCGGCAACGGTGGCGGCGCGAGCACGATTGAATGAGTTGACGACGGTCGACACCGCCTCCTTTACAGCGGCGCCGCACTCCCTCCCCGTGCTATTCCCATCCTGCAGAGCCCCGGCAGACAAACACGAGGCTACGTGACGTATATGTAGGGCCGTGCCCCAGTCCCGTACATGCAGCACGTTTCGTCGACTGGAGTAGTACAGCGTTCCTTTCCACGCCAGTGGTGGGCAGGAGGTGGCGGCACCGACGCCCTCGTCAACATCGACGAGGGCCAGCGACAGCCAAAGCGCCAAGAGGAGGCAGCGACCGAGCGAGCCAAGTGCAGGACCCTCGGACGCTTGACCACTGCAGCCGGCGTCATCACTGTAGCATCGCACGGCCGTGTCGACCACACCCCTCCACGGGTCATTATCGTGTGGAGCCGCTGCACCCGCCGCCCCGATTTCGCCGCATGACTTGGCGGGGCAGCGAGAGTGGTACCGTTGGGCGAGCCGCCATACACGATAGAGGCGACCGAAGACGGCGTCAAAGTCGAGTGCGTACCAGGAGAGGAAGGCCGCGACAACGGGGGCATGTGCCGCGCGTGCTGCCGGCGGTGCTGAGCTCAGTGCTAGGGGCCTTGTTGGGAAACTTTTTGAGAGAGGTGGCACGCCGGCCCCACGTACAGACAGCCCATTGCGTTGCCACTTGGGTGGAGGCGAACCGAGGTGCAGCCGACACGTCACCACTCCGTGCGCCTCCGGCTCGAGAATAAGAGCGTGCGCGGTGGCGGAGCGACAGGGCGGCTTGCGCGAGCCGTCAGCTGGGCCGATGGCGGCACTCATCAAGCGCTCAAGCACACACACGAGCACTGCCTCTGCCTTGGGCAGCTCCGGCAGCGCGGCGGCGATGGAGGCTACAGAGGGCGGTGCTGCAACTGGTGTCGATGCTGTGGTTCGGTATCGCATCCAGCAAGACGGCCGCAGCTGTGCAAAGCCGCCCTTCTTTCGTGCCGGACACGCCGTACTATCAGCGCCGGAGCACAGGCCGGGAGAGCAGCACCGGCTCGAGTCGACATCAGCGCGGAATAGGAGGTGCGTCTCTGCAGAGGACGCACCTCCTGCCCTCCACCGCAGCATCGACGGCAGCAACTCCAGGGCGGCCTCCAGGACGCGAAAAGTCAGCCACTGCGAGACGAGGTGCAGCCAGGGTCCAAGAGAGAACATCGAGTGGCACGCGCTTAGCTCTGCCAGCCAGTCGGGTGTGGATACGATGGCGTGGATCTCAGTCGACAGCCCTAGCGAGGGCCGGCATTCTAACGACGATGCGCTTCGGAGCCCAAGAAACGTGAACCACTGAAAGAGCAGGCGCTGCGGCCCATTCGTCTCGTCGGAGAGCAGAACCGGGAGTGGGTTGGAGGTGGACCGTCGTGTTGCACATGCGCGCACATCGCCGAGCACCGCGAGAAGGGCGCACAGACGTGTGGACTTGGGCGTCACAGAGCCGGCCGGCTGCCCACCAAACAAGACTGTGGTCGCTCTCTCTGCGTAGTGCTGCAGGCGGCCCCAAACGATGAAGTCATCGTCGTGATCGCCCTCGGCAAAGCAGGGCGCCGACGCGAGCCTCGAACCCGCTAGGAGACTTTCTGGTGGTGTGACCATCGCCGTCCAGTGCGCCCACAATGCGTCATACGGCACGGAGCAGGAAGCGCTGCGCTCCACGTAACACCACTGCATAGGCGTGCCAGCGCCGACCTCGTTGTCGGAACCCGAAAATGCGGGGCGGGTCAGAGTGAGCCCTATTGCCAGGGCCGGGACTTGTGACAGTGGCAGGAAAACCTTTACAAGCCAGGTCAGGGCGCACGCCGTGCTGGCTACCGAGGATGCCGTGGACAGTGAAAGCCAGTTGCTGCTTCCATGGCCTTCATCCACTCCCCCGTCTTCAGTGACACCGGCGCCGGTGTGTGCGCAGACGGCGACAGCGAGGGCTCCTGTTACAGACGGCGATGAACAAAGACCGCTGTCGATCATGTTTGAATTGCCTGCGCCGTCATGGAGTACCACATCGAAAAGGATGCAGCGTAGCCGTATACACCGCGCGAATACTGGTGCGTTGGCGAGAAGCGGCCCAGCAGCCAATGGATGCCGCAATACAGTGCCGTCTCTTGACGTTGAGCCGCAGAAGAGCCCACACAGCTCGGCGGGGTCAATCTGGAGCAGAGAGCTGCAACAGCACGCGGGGGCATATTGTCTGCTGCACCGACTGCAGAACGCCTCTTGGTCGCCGTCCACGGTACCACCACTCGCACACGTCGCGTCTGCAGTGGCCACCACTGATGTGTGGTCGTGTCGCGACAGCGCCAGGGCCAGATCCAGCACGTTCCAGGCTGTGGCTGACGCGTCCTTTATCGGATAGGAGAGGTTTACCTGGTCGTGTGCGAAGAGGCGAGAACACGGGGAGCAAGAGACAAGGCATTCACGTAGCGGTGGCGGCAGTGGTGCCACTCGCGGCGGTGCCCATTCATCGCTCCTCCGCTCGCATGCGTGGCAGGTAGCGGCGTGGTAGGTAGCCATGCGAGCTATGTGAGATGTCTAGACTTCAAAAACGAAAAATGCAGGCAAGCCGTACAGGGGTGGCCTAGGGAGTCTACACGTGGCTGGGGCGTGTGGTGAGCAGCTTCTTCGACTTCGTGGAATGCATACGTGGCTATCACGCCGGCATTTTCGCTTGTCTGGGTGATGCACATGCGTGCGAGAGAAATGGGAGCATTGAATTCGCGCATCGTGGAGAGTCAGCCAGAGGGACCGGTTAGAGAGAAAGCAAGATTGTCTACGCTCTTGTTGGTCGATGCGCGCACATCCTAGAACAGGCATCCGCTCTCCGTCAACCCCACACAAGCGCGGTCTCGTTTGCTTTGTTTTGCTGTCCCTAGCCATTTCTACGATGGGGATGATCCCATCAGACGCAGCTGCTTCACACCCCGAGAGGTCAACGCGTGCGCGGTTGTCGACAAGGTCAGTCACCCGCTCCCGATCTCGCCCTCCTCATGTCCGCGACTTGCGCTTTTCTTTCTTTGCCTCGTTGCCTGCAATGTTTGTGGATTGGTTATGCTGTTCGTGAGTCGACGCTGTCAGCCGCGCGCGCGCGCATGTGGGTTCGTGTGAGAGGTTGGGGGAGCGTACCATAAGAAAGAGCACCGCTCGTGCCTCCACCCATCATCACTCTCTCCGCAGGCAGCATCCAGCCTGAAAAGGGGGTGGGGGAGGGGGAGGGACGGTGCAATGTGGGCACAGGTGCGCTGGCGATGCAGGAGAGACGTTTTCGGCTACATGCACATGCACAGAGTTAATGCCGCTCTTGTTTCCCTCTCACTCTCAGTGTGGAGTGCGCGTCCAGCGCATTCGGTTGTTGACGTTACGCGCGTCAAACACGTCCTTCCACCTACTCCCTGTCGATGCAGACTCTGCAACACCGGGGTGCACACCGCGGCACTCCTTAGAGAGGCGGTCGTACAGGAGAACATTCACGGTGGCGGCCAGGTTCATGCTGCCGGTCGTTGGAATGAAGACAACATCATCGACGTCGTGTTGCACGTGGTGGGCAGAAAGGGTGCCGTCTTCAGCACCAAGCACGTAGAAGACCATTGGGAGATGCGCGACAGTGGAGGTGGCGCCCTTTTCGACACGCAGCAGCGTCGCCTGTTGAGTGGGATGACTGAAGGGGTGCTCGTAAAATGGCAGAGGAATGGCTCCCTCAACCAGCTCCACGGCCACAACACACACGGAGGAGGATGACGGTGACCGCAACTCCGTTTGCTGGTACCCGTACTCGTCTCTCAGCACGTCGAACAGCACGTCAAGAGCCGGCACGCACAGCTGAGGAATATCGCGTCCTGCGTGCGTGGGGTCGGTGCACAGTGCGTGGGCGTACTCGGAGTGCGCCATGGCTTTCTGCAGCCGCCTTCCCGAGTAGATGAAGCTGCCGACGCGGTGTCGTACCGATCCTTCGGCGCTCTCCGCAACGGCCTCGACAGCGGTGTGAATGGAGGCACTACCACTCGCACGCGAATCCGTGACTCCCTCTGTGGAGGCCGCAACCGTCGTGGCAGCGGCGGCCGGCCCATGCAACCCGTAGCAGCGCATCGCTCGCAGAATGCCACCCGCGTTCGCAGGTGTCTTTGGATTCTCGACAACAATGAAGAGAAGCGGCGAGGGTGAGGCGCTCGCGTTGCTGTGCTGTCGTGCCCCTTGCTGACACTGGCGCAGCAAACGGCGAAGGGCCTCGCGAGCAGTAGTCTTGTCGACACCTTCGTGTTCGTGGCGCTGGGACTCCCGAGCACCGGCGACAACAGACTCTTCCTCCGTCGCTCTCCCTCTAGCCAAGTCCTTGCCCGCGTCGTCTCGCGGCCGCTTGCTCGGTTGAGAATATGACAAGGTGTCTTCGTCATGCGAGACCTGTTCGTAGCGCATGGTGCCCGCGGCGCACACGACTACCCCGGTTGCCAGGTGCGTCGTCCCTCCCGACGATACCCCTTCCAGGTGTTCCGTCATCATCACTCCGTAGCGCGGTTTGCCCGTCGCTGCGTCGAGAGGCGGCTGCAGCACCACACCGCAACGCCGGCAACGCCAGCGTGTGAGCGGATGCAGCTCCTGCATCTTGCGCTCTTTGTAAGACTTACCGTGTGGGGGCAGGGTAGAGGAGATGGGCGATGCGCATACTGCCTTGGTGGCGGCATCACACGGAGGCGAGGTGGTGCCGTGAGGTGGAGTGCAGCTCGACGCGGGTGCCGCAGCAGTCAGTGGCGCCTCACTAGCTACGTTGCCCCCGGCTACCCACGGCAACATGTCGAAGAAAGACATCGACCACACCGTCTTTGTGCCCCATCCTTTCTTTTTGGTCATACCGACGTGTAGTACGGAGGGCGGCTGTTGCTGTGGTGGCTGCAGCTCGTACCACCTGCGTGTGGCAACTACATCCACGATGCCAAGCTCAACGATGCTCAGGGGCGGAGTCTGCCCTTCCACGAAAAAAAATGCGCAGGGAGATAGAGAGAGATAAGGACATGCCTAACGCAATGCGTGTAGAAGTCAGCGTCGACGACACCCACATGGCTTCGCCGTACTGCCGCTCCAGTGTAAGCCGAGCGGCCTACTCCGTCACGACGCTACCGCGAACGTGTCCGCGAGCAGCTGGCGCCTGGTGTCCTCCACACGCAATACAGGGCTCACAACGGATCCCGTTGGGCACGAGCAGCACCAGTGCGCCCACTGTCCTTCTTGTTCTCACCTTTGTGCTTTCCTTACTTGTGAAGACGGTAAACCGCTTTGCAGGAGGGAAAGGCGAACATCGATTTCCGTGCGCGCCTTCGTAGATGCTCAGTTCCCTACGACTCCTCGCCACATAATCAGCCTTCGCCCATGCACAGAGACGGAGGGGAAGAGTGACACTCACGCAGCGGAACACAGTCAACCCATACAGTTCAAGCACGCCTGTTGCTCTGCCCCTCTCTCGCCTAATGCGAGAGGGGCAGAGGCCGATCAGCTATAGATTGCGGCCCGCCACGTACGGCTTCGGGATGGGCATGTTGTGCATGGATCCGCGGCCCAGATGCTTCTGCGTACCCGCCCGAACACGTCGTGTGGGGGACGACTTCTGCCTCTTACCAGGCCCGCCCTTTGACGTGGCACGGTGCCGCTGCCGCCGCCGCCGCTGATGGCGCGTGAGCGAAGCAGCAACACGTTCAGCGTCGCCGTCGGCACCGCTGACGCCGCTTACTGCGTCGTCATCCTCAACGTTGCCGCCATCTTCGTCTTCCGCCTCATCATCGCTGTCTTCCTCGCCGTCGACGAAGGCGTCCAGCAGTACCTTCTCGTTTTTAGTGACGAGTCGCCGCTGATGCGACTTGGCAATGTCGAGGAGCAGGTCCGGGGCGAACAGGTAGCGGTCGAGCACCAACGTGCGCAGTGCGTCGTCCTGCTCCCGCTCCACCGTCTCCTCAATTGGGGTGTACGTAACGTGCGCCACCCCGTCACCGTTGGCTGCATCACCTCCAGCACTTCCCCCCTCGTGTGGCTGCTGCTGCTGCTGTTGATAGCCACGTGGCAACTCTTCCGGCTTTGTGTGGGTAAAGTACACGCGGCTGCGGAAGTCGTCTGGGTCGAAGCTGAGTTCATGGATGAGATAGTCGGCGAGCTGCCGCGAGGTGAGTAGCAGCTTCGGGCTGCCGTACACAAGACCAGTGCGGCGGCCAAAAGGGATGTGCAGGCGGCGCACAAACGGCGAGGACACGTGGTTCAGCGCGCTGCTGGTGCCCTCACCGGTGTGCCCCTCTTCGTCCTCTTCTCCCGCCGCGGACTCTGACGAGCGGGGAGCCTCGGGTGCGGCGATGTCTGCGTGCTCGGCGACTTGGTGAATCATCTCCACAATGTCCTCATGCAGCCAGTTGCGGGGCATGTTGTGCATAGATACCCACACGTACGACACTGGTGGCGGCGGCGAGGACGCGGCTGTGTTGCTCGCGTCGGATGCGCGACTGTCCACATGCGGGGTGCTCGTCAACATCGCCTCGTGATTCGGCCCGTGCACATCCGGCATGTATGACCAAACGAGATCCATAGCGTCGTCGGTCGTCGCGTCAGCATTCACACTGGCGCCCGCGGTGGCACTGCTGTGGCTGTTCGCATCGCCGCTGGTGCTTTGCCCCTCTTGTGTCGT
Organism: Leishmania mexicana MHOM/GT/2001/U1103; assembly: GCF_000234665.1. Taxonomy (NCBI): domain Eukaryota; phylum Euglenozoa; class Kinetoplastea; order Trypanosomatida; family Trypanosomatidae; genus Leishmania; species Leishmania mexicana. The sequence goes on from NC_018318.1 coordinate 216,370, forward strand.
GCTGTACAGGCGCTGCGTGCTGTACACGGCAGAGGCTGCTCGATTTGTGCACGAGGCGGTGACGTCATCCGCCGCTCCTGACGTGTTCCTGATGCAGCTACTGGGTGTGCACAGAGCCACCGCCGCGCTGGACAAACGGGGCCGCCATGCGTGACGAGAGAGCTGCAGCCCACGCATACTTCCGCCGGTGCTTTCGGACTCCACCCGACACCAAACACCGCTGCCAGCTAGGGAGGCAGAGGTGCTGCAACGTGTATCAGCAGCAAGTGTAAGACTGCTTGGAACACCGTGCGCAGAAGGGGGGGGGAGAGGGAGAGAGGTGAAGAGGATGGCAAAGTTCATCACGTGCTCCTTTCAGGCACAGAGGGCGCCCGAGGCGTCAGGTAGAGGGGCCGTAGTAGTAGTGGTGGTGACCGCGGCAGGGTCGATGGACTCAAAGCCATGAGGTGACCAAACCGCCAGTCATTGCACAGCCGCTCACCCTCCCAGCCCTCCTGCCCCACCCTCTCCCCCAACTCGCGACTGCAGAGTTTCCACCTGTGGTATCATGATCCACGAAAGGCAGAGAGGGGCTTTGGGGGTAGGGGAGCGGACACCGGTTTCGGGTTTCGTTCCGGACGGCTTAGCGAGATATAAAGTACATGAGCGAAGGGAAACACGAGGGAGAACTGTAGTAGTGAGGGAGCCAGCGAGGCGCGCTGAACAAGAAACCACGACAAAGAATGAGCAGACAGCTTTACGCGCGCACAGGCACACCAGTGGCACGAGTATATTCGAGGAAGTGCGACAACACAACGACATTGACTGCGACACTGAAGCAGCAGCAGCAGCAGCAGCGCTGTTTTACACGCTGGAGTGGCCTCTGGAGCACAAGAGAGACAGTCTTACCCTTTCCCGCTATCCTCCCCCGCCTTTTTTCCCCCTTGCTTTCGCGGCACTCACTCGCCTCGCGTCACACGGCGCACTGAGTCCGTCGCGCGACGCAGCTGCGATTCCATCTGTTGGTCAAACAGCAGCGTCTGGCGAATATGTGGGGCGAGTGAGAGAAACGTGTTCTCGGGCGTGAGGGGCTTGTCCTCGTTCACGTCACGGAAACCGTCCTCCGCCGGTCGCGGTGGTGTCGCCCCCGCATCTCTGTATGTGGCGAGTGCAGCTGCGCGCGCGCTGAGTGGAGGTATGTTTGCCCGTGTGACACCCGCAATGTCGCCGGGACCACGCGACGGCGAGCCGCCAGCCGCGGCAGTCATCGCCGTCGCCAGTCGCCGCGGACGCGTCTCAGCAAACTCAAACGGCACTGGCACCGTGCGGTCGCGCCGGAAGGTTGTCGGGTCGTAGTAGTGAAGCCTCTTCGCCTCCTCGGCCTCTCGCACCGCGTCCCGCTCCTCCTGCGCGCGCCGAAGGCGCTCCACAAATGCGTCGGCGCCGGTGATGGGCTGCGACGGTGGCTGCAGCGACGGAATGTACTCACACACGTGCGGTGTGGCTCGGGAAGGCGACGAGGACATGCTGATCGCGCTCGTGTGCGAGACTGCGCGGCTGCGGGAGCTGCCACGGGTTTTCGATGAAGCTGATGGGCAATGAGGATACCCATCTGCGCTGTAGTGACGTTGATGGAGAGGGTGCTCTTCCGCATCGACAACCACACTGCCTCCCACTTCCACTCCCAAGCGGTTAATGCGGGGCTCGAAGGTGCAGTCCAGCTGCTCCCGCTCGAGGGCTTCGTAGACGGCCTGCACGCGCTTCGCCTCTTTGCGCTCGTACCAAAGGGTGAGCCGGCGGACAAGCGCCTGCATACGGGCATCCGGTGAGGCGGGGCCGGCGCCGAGCGTTCGGGACAGGCTGGTACTTCCTCCCTTCACCCGTGTGGCGCCCTTGAGCCAGTTTGCGCTGGCGGCCCCGGAGTTCCCGATGTGTGGTGGTGGGACCTGGGAAAATCGCGGGGACGAGGTCGACAAGGTAGAGGGGCGCCCGTGGACGCCAGGACCAGCAAGGATGCGCTCGACCAGGGTGCTCAAGTCGTCTTCCTCTTCTTCTTTTTCGCCATCATCGGTGTGCAGATGCGTTGCCGTCGCTCTGCTCGTGGACACCGACACGTAGTGGGAAGCCGTGCCGGCGTCCACGAAATTGCCCGCAGAGCTACTGCTGCCGCCGGGGCTCACGGCGTGCATGTAGGCCCTCATTCTGGTGTTGTGGCTGTCGCTGTTGGTGTGCGCCCTTTGCTGTGGGGATGGCAGCCGCTGCGTGATGTGGCCAGTGCTGGCGAGGTGGTCACGCGACTGCAGAATGGAGTCGACCAGCGCATCGAGTTGTTCACCACCGCTCGCCGTCATGGTGACGGATTGCAAGTGAAACGAAAACGGACGCTAGCTCGCGGCGAGTGATGCGGCGATTGGTGATGATGGAGGGGGTGTGGGGAGAGAGAGGAGCGATATCGATACAGAAAGCTAAAGAATACGGCATCCACTGTGTGCTGCGCCCCGACGTGAGCGGTAAGAGCGGGAGAAAGTAGCGGCGATGATGAGGGGTTGCGAAATGTCTCCAGGCTCCGTTGCACGACCAAAAAATCACGAGGGACGGTGGCAAGGGCACAGGAAGGGCTGCTTGCGTGCTTGATGACGCAGTGCGAGCGCCCCTTCATCCCTCATCCCCCCACCCCGGCGCCCGCCCGCCGCTTTGTTTTTATTGTTCGCACGGCTCTCAGCAGTGAGCAGGGAGACCACAAACACACGCAGCGGTGAAAAAGAGTCTCACACGAGGGGTGTCCTCCCTTGTGCCAGCACCCGAGCAGCTGTGTGTGCGCGGGCGTGGGAGTCGCTGGTTTACATCTCGAGAACACAACATGGAAAAAAGGTAGCGGTCCGGCGCCTTTCGTCGTTGTTTGTTGGGCGTCGCACCGACATCGGCGGAAAAGCTGTACAGACCTGCACACAGTGCACAGTGGGCGTCATGAGAAAAACAGTCGAACCACGACCACCATTGACGACGGCCCCGTCCGCCAATAGAAGAGAGAAAGCTAAAGGATAGGCTTCCCCCAACGAGAGAGAGAGAGAGCAAGAGTAGCGCGAGAGAAAGGTGTCATCTGTGCAGTGAGGTCGACAACAGGTGGAGTAGCAGCAGCCGCACTCGGTGGGAGGAAGGAAAAAAAAAGGAGTGCCGGAGGATCCCCAGAAAACAATTGTGAGTCCGCCCCCTCTTCACCTCGTGTGTGGGACGGATAGGGGGGGGGGAGAGGTGGGTGGGTGGGTGGGTGGGTGGGTGGGTGCGGGGGGGGGGAAGGCTCAAAAGGAGACGCCGAAAAACGGGTTCACGTGCTCCCAGAGTGCTTTCCCCTCATCGTCTCTCTCACAGAATGCGTGTCCCTATCATAACCGTTGGCGCCAGGCGGCTCGGGGCCACCCGCTGCGCCCTCCTCGACGGCTCGCTGACCGCCGATGATACATAAGCTTGATCCGGCGCCATGGGTGCAATGGTACCTGTGCGCCTTCCATCCGCCTTGTGCGCTCTTTCAGCCTCGAGCGCGCCATCGGCGTTAACATCGACAACGGCCTCCTCCGGGTTTCCCTGTGTTGCTGCACCCTCACGCTCCCGGCGCGAAAAGCGGCGCCGCGCGTGCGAAGCCGAGCGCCGTTGTTCATCCATGAAATGCGTCGACGGCCTCCGTGAACCAGTGAGGGTAGGTCCGTTCATGTTGGCCTCGCCGTTGAGGCGCGGCCGAGGGGGCAGAGTCGGGTGTGAGACGTAAATGACCTTTTCCGTTCCTTCGCCATCACCGAGATCGACGCAGCTCGGCAGCGGTGGGAGTAGCTCCTCTGGGATGTCAGTTACGGTACCACAGCACGGACACAGTAGAGCTAGCGTGTTGATCGGCGCATGGAGCACCTGTCTACATGTGCTGCACTTCACCTGCAGGTTTTGCGCCGCGTTAACCCTATTGCACAATCGGCAGCGGCAGCTGACGGCGCCGAGGGGGTAGGTGAGGATGCGTTGGCATCCGTAGCAGACAAGCTGACCAAACAGCATGCCAATGAAGAGCACTGTTGGTAGGAAAAAAAATGTATCAAGGCCGTGCCGTCAGCGCCGCACAAAGACGCGTGGGCAGAGGTGCTAAGCGAGATGAGCCGAGGACGAGTGGGAAAGGGCAAAAGACTTCGCAAAATGGAGAGAGGGAGTGTCCGTACCAGATTTCTGACGCGCGTGAGAATGTGTGCGCGTGTCAGCGACCGTCGCGAGTGGTGCGGCCGTGCGTAGGCAGCGAGGAGGCGAGCAGAGCAGAGCGGTATTACATCAAGTGTGTAAGATGCATAAAACAGCACCGAGAGAGAGACGCATGTGTGCGTATATATATATATATGAAAGGAAGAGGCACAGTCAAAGGTACAACAGCTGCAACGCGCCACGCGAGCACTGCTGAGTGGAGCGCGCTAAACGCACTCCACTCCCCCTCCTCCTCCTCGCGCAGACACGGATGCGTGTACACGACCGTTTTCTCTCTTACATGTCTCCTTCACTTTTCTGCTTTCACTCAACCATGTCAGCCTATGAAAGCACTACACACACACACATACACGCGACTGCGCTGATGACTTGAGTATCTCTCCTGCGCGCCTTTTATTCTCCTGCCTGCTTCACCATCATTGTGAGGCCGCTCACGCCCACTGTTTCGTCAAAGTCACTGGCCAGGTCTGCTGGCGCTGTCACCATCTCTGTTTCGCGAGGGACGTGAACGAGCGGGCAGGCGGGACGTGGGGAGGGGGGGGGTGAGCGAGAAAGCTGCAGAACAAAAGGAAGACCTGAGAAGGGAGAAGATGCCCCGCCGGCACCTTCACTCCATTTGAATGCTGCACATCTGTACAGCGTGACTGCAAGAGAATGGGAGGGAGAGGGGGGGGGGTGAGGAGAGAGCTCCCGGGTTAACGAAAAAAAGCGAGCATCGCACGGATGGGCACGCCATGGCCTTTTTCTCTCCATCCATCCATCCATCGACCCCATCACGGTCTCCTACACCACCGCTGCCACCCTTCCCCTTACCGAAGGGGGACAGTGTTGAGAGAAGCGAAAGGGGTCGGACACAAAAATGTAACAACCCCCCTGCCCCCTCCCCCCAAAGAAAAGAATAATAGAGAATGACATTCGTGTGGCGGTGGAGAGGACGGTGCAGATGAGTTTGTGTACACATGTATTGATGCCGAATACGAGGACAAGCACCCAGCTCCCCACCCCCCTCCTCCTCCTCCTCTTCCTCCCCGCCGAAAACAAAAAAATGTGAGAAAAGATGGCTGAGCAAAGAAAAGGCAAGTGATGGAGGGGGGGGGAATGGGGTGGGAGTTGGTGGTGTGCTATGGTGTGGTGGGACAAGCAACCACATAGGAGCACACGGGCGTACCACCTCTGCCCGAGTAAGAGTCACACAGTCACTAGGCCAACCAACCAACGGTAGAGAAGAGGCGCCAATGCTGTGTACATTGTCGCCGTAATCGTGCGCTATCCCCTGAGAGGAGGCGCGAGGGTGGTGTGTGTGTGGGACAGGTGGTGATGGTGACACAACGCCAAGGAGAAGTGCGACAGAAAAAAATAAAATGAAGAAGAAATACAGAAGGGAGCAGAGGACACGCGAAAGTCCCCCCAAAGCCAGAGTTACACATGAGGAGACACATACGAGGCGAGGGCAGGAGGGGGAGGGGGAGGGAGGGGGAGGGGTGGTTAGTGGAGGTGGCGGCAGGAGTGCCTATTGGGGGCTTCGAGTCCATCAACCACGACGAAAGCGGACAAGAGGAGTGGTGCCCAGAACGAAAAAAAAAAGCAAATGAACAGGAAAAGAGAAGACGTCAGCAATGGGCCTCCCGTCTCTCGCCGGTCCCCTTTCTTCCCTCTCCCCGTCCACCAACCCTCCTCCCTTTTTTTTCACAGATTTTATGTGCATTGTGCACCGGCGCCTTTACTCCCGAGTTCGTTCGTTTTTTTTTTCCACTTCCGCTGTCGTCTTGCACAGACGCATAAGCCGGGGCACTGTTCGCTCCTACAGAGGAGGGGGGTGGTGGTGGTGGTGAGCACGCGCACCCAAGGGAAAGCAACACAGCACCGGAAAAGGCAAACAAGGCAAACGAAAGTGTGTGTGTGTGTGTAACAAGGCCGGTGTGCGCACACGTGTGCGAGGAGGAGTGCGAGCGAGGGCGGAAGCGACGTCAAGGCAGCATCGTGGAGAATACGAATAGTAACGAAACCGCGGAGCACACAGGCACACACACACACACACACATACGAGAGTCAAGTGATAAGGACGAAGTAGGGTGCATCCACACGACGGGCGCTCGTGAAAAGAAGGGGAGGTCGGGTATGTGTGATGTGTGGTGGTGGTGGGGGGGGAGGGCCGTAGTGCTAACGACGACGAGTATAGAGAGTGCAACTATAGCGTTCTTCTGATACCACACGCACACACGCACGCGCACAGCGAGGGGGGCGAGGGTGACTGTACTCGCCCACAATTCGCCCCAGTGATGGGAACAGGGAGCTCGAAAAGACCTCGACAGAAAAGGCTTTCATGTGCATTTTGGCCTTCGTCGGCGCGCGCTTGGGACCTCCTCGTATGCGTGCGCGTGTGCGATGACACCGGTGAGATGGAAAAAAGTGCCTCCCCTTTACCCCCTCCCCAGAAAGAAAACCAACACAAGAAGGATGGGGGGAAGGAGAGGGGGTGGGGGCTAAGACGGCAGCACGCATGCAAACACACATACAGAGCGTCCATCCGCCGACTTGGCGCCAACAAAGACACAGAAATGCGCAGACAGGTATACGCAGACACGGTCTGCGGGGATGATGAATGACGTAGGCATAGCTACCCTCCCCTCCTCCTTTCCCAGGCATACACTCATACACACGTACGCGCACGTGGTGGGCCAGGTAGTCTACGTGGAGCGCGAGGGAGGGAAGGTGAGGGTGAGGGTGGGGGTGGGGAGAGAAAGTCGAGATTCGCCTGCGAGGACAAGAAACGCGCGCACACCTGGGTGTGTCTCTCCGTGCTTCGCGCTTGTGCCTATGCAGGTGGTCGAGGCTTGCGGAGACAAAGCCATAGATCAGGAGGAAACAAAAAATAAAGGCCTGAGGCACAGACGACATAGAAGGAGGAAGGGACTCGGATGCCGCAGCAGCGCACCGTTGGTGCATGGCCACACCGTCGCTGTGTGTGGGCGAGCAAGCGGTTGTGAGAATAAGGGGAGCTACTGGCTCTTGAGCTTCCGCGCTACCGGGGCCTCCACGCCCTTGCCCAGCTCGCGGAAGCGCAGCACGACAGCCGTCACGTACATGACGAGGGCCATGCGCACGTTTGCCTGCATCGTCATGCACCCGCGCTCGTGTGTGTAGTTCATGTAGCTGGCGTAGACGGAGAGTGCGCTGCAGCCAATCCACTCCGCCATGTCCAGCGCCAAGATCTCATGGTTCGGTTTGATGGCCATGGCGGTCTTGCCCTGGGCCTGCGCGGAATCCTGCTGCATGTAGAAGAAGTTGCGGGCGGCAGAGATAGCCATCGTAAAGGTGGCGATCATCGTGAAGCAGCTGGTGCCAATGCTGTAGGTGTGCCAGAAGTAGAGGGAGATGAGTACCTGGAACCACCAGTGAGAGGGTCGCACGCGGCGCACCTGCTTCTTCTCCTGCACTGGAGAGGCGACAATGTAGTCTCGCAGGATCAGGAAGAATGTGTCGAGCTGCTCCACTACTTTCACTACCACAGCGGCGCTGAGGGCGAAGCCGACGTACCCCTTGTAGATGCGAGCGTCATCCCAAAGGCACATGGTCGTGAAGAAGGAGTTGGCCAGGACAGACTGCGCCATGGCGGGCACCAGAATGCACGAGACGACAGCGCACGCGATGCAGACGACAAGGTGGTACGTGGAGGCAGCAGCGTAGCATGACTTGAGTGCCACCGCCGTCTCCTTGCTGGCACCGTTCTGCTTTGCCTGGGCATCGGCGGCCGGCGCCTTACGCTTGTTCCACCAGCTCAAAATGCAGTCTCCCTTGCCCACCATGACAAGGTAGATGGAGGCGATGTAGCCGATCACATCAATATTCTCGAGCAGGTACGCCTGCAACGGGTAGCCGTCGTAGTTGATGATGTAGCTGATGAGACCGGCCATGATGTCGACGAGTGGGAGAGGGGAGGGGGGGGGGCTGATAGCGGTGTGGTCGATGCTAATGTGAGAGAAAGGGAATGAGGGAGGACGGCAAACGAATGCGTTGCAATTTTTTTTTTTGGGTTTCGTTCGAGGGTATGATCGGCCGGCAACTGTCGTGCTGTCAAGTCGAGCACAGCAGACCGAGCGAGGCCAATGCACCGAAAAGGGAGGGAGACAGGTAAGCAGGAGGGGACGAGAGAGAGAAAAACAAAGATGCGTCGTATGAGGGGAAGGTGCACACAGCAGCTCATCGTCGTCGTGCGCCGTGCTACTGTGCACATGGCGGTGAAGGCAGCGGATCCAGGGGGACACCACCACCAGACTCCATCCCGCGCGCCTCTTCGCTCACCCGATTCTTCTTTACACACCATATGTAGCTGCCGTGAAAAAAAATCGAGAGAGGGAAGGCGGAGAGGGAGACAGAGGAGGAGGAGGGTGGGGGGGGGGTGTATTGCACTGGGGTGTGCGCCCGCTCTCTCCCGCTGCTCCTGTGCACGCGCACCATTACACAGGCACGAAAAAAACACACACGTTTGAAGAGACGTGATGCATGCACCAAAGAATTTTTTTTCTTTCTACATGTACGTACTTCACGGTTTTACTTGTGCGTGAAGGTCCCTACACAGCACTACTGTCGTGGACGCCACACCGCCGTTGCACTGCCTGCTCTTCACGTGCCGGGTCGAGCTTTGGGTCCCTCTATTTTCTCTCCCGCCCACTTCAAGGTATATGCGCAGGCAACGGAGGGGGGGGGGCACCATCCCGGCACGCTCTTGTGCTCCACGGGTGTATGCTGGACGCGACCCAGGCGAACAGGGCAGTTTGGCGTGGGGTGGGGTGGGGTGTGGGCATAGAGAGAGCCAGGGAGAAGAGGGTGCGTTCCACATGATGATGAATGCGCATGAGAGAGGCTGAAGGGGATGGGGGGAGGGCCGAGCGAGGAGGGAACACACACACACACACAGGCAAAAGACTGGCGGGGAAGAAGACAGAAAAAGGGCGAGGGAAAGGTGCCGCAGACTACCACATATGCACAGGATGTTCTGCGGACGGCTCAAGCACACACCACATCCACACATGCACGGGCCTACGTACGCAGGCGCGCAGGCAGAGGGTATGCATACAGACGATAAGCGCAAACACACACCCACATACAGAGGAGATCAGCATACAGATATGGTGTAGGGTGGGATGGCGAAGGGTGTCCTCCAGACACCGCTGCGCATAAATGCAGTGCGCGTTGCGTGTACTCACTCAGCGAAGCAAAGGGTCCAGTAAGCAATGGGGTGGGTGGGGGATCCCCGGTAACAGAAATTCGATGGGAGGGGGCTGGGTGGGTAGAAGGGAAGAGCTAGCGATGCCAGCGCGTTGCAGTCTTTCGACGTGGCGTTGTACCCATGCGCGCACGCGCCCAACATACGCGGTCTCACTATGGCCGCTTTTCGTCTTTCATCGTCTTGCAGTGTGCGTGTATGTTCCATGCGGACGCACCTCCTGACCCCCACTCCGCCACCCGCCTCCGCTTCGTCGCTTAGTGGTCTTCAGAATCTATCATGCAGATCAAGAAGAGTTTAACATACGGCAAAAAAAATAAAGAAAAGAGAATCATGTAAAACAAACAAGAAAACCGCACACGCGCGCACACACACACGTACGCACGAAGGACTTGGGTCATACAACACAGGCCCACAACTCTCGTCACTGCGGTCGTGAAGTCCATCATAGTCGCCATCGAGCCGGATCCCAGCTTCACACGTCGTGAGGCCGAACATCATTCTTTTTTCTTCCGCGTTCGTTTGCAAGTTATCCTCAGCATGTCCACTCCACCACCACGGACAGGCCGGAAAAAAAAAGTATACGTCGACGCAACCACCATCCCGTGAGTCTCTCGGGGCGATGGGGAGGGGGGGGGAGGAGGAGAAAGAAGAGTACTTGAAGAGAGACAGGAAAATCAACAGACAGCACGGAAACACACAGACACACACACACACACACACACACACACACACACACACAGAAATACGAGAGAACATTGGGGAGTGGAGGCGGGGGTGGGGTGGGGTGGGGGTAGAGGAGACGGAGGGGGGGGGAGTGAGGGGAAAGGGAACGACTATAAGTAGCAAGATGCGCTGCGGTGCTCTTACTAGGCCCTCTTCGACGGTGAGGGGCGGCGCGGGGCGGCGCCGGCCTTGCGCGGCAGCACGTAAGCCTTGATGAACATCTCTGAGAAGAGGTAGAAGTTGAAGATGTAGATCACCAGCTGCGTACGGGCGGCGGACATGGACGTGCCGGGGCAGGGGCTTGATGGGTCATCGGTGAGCTTCTTGGCGAGTACGTAGCCCGACACGAAGAGGCCACCGACCATCTGCGTGATCTGGAGCAGCGTGATGTACATGGCGAACGGCTTCACCAGCTTTTTGAAGCCGGCCTCGGCGAGGGCGAAGTACGTGTACATGATGGAGTGCACAAAGTAGTTCATGGCGGCGGCGCAGATAAAGATGCTGGTCCCTTGCTGATAACTGTACCACGCGAACAGGTACGTCGTGACGTGGTGGAACCAGGAGAGGAAGCCGAGCTTCACGCCGCTCATGAGCAGAAAGACCGTGTCGATGAACTCAGGCACTTTCGAGATAGCGAACATACCGATGGCGAAGCCGACCTTGGTGGTGTAGAACTCATCCTCGTGGAAGGTGCAGAGGGTGTTGTGCAGGCCGTCGTTCATCAGATGACGCAGCAGCGGCGGTCCGACACGCAGCCAGCCGTAGAGTGAGAAGACTGAGAGCCCGAGGTTCCAAAGCGCCCACACCTTCTTTACGCCTATCGGCGGCTTGCCGTGAAATATAGCCTCCATGAGCCGTGGACCGGTGAAGACGAAGGCGAGGTACGCGCCCGCGATGTAAGCGCACACATCCACGTTGCTCGCCAGCCACATCCGCACGGCGTGGCCGTTGTAGTGGTGGTCACCGTAGTTGTCGAGCCACTGCATCTTGTCTCGGCGTGTGTTTGACTGCTTTCTACGAGCGAGATATATCCGGTAAGGAAAAGAGAGGCGGCGTAGCGGGAGTACGTCTGTGAGAGTGAGCTGAAGTCCCTTGCGTAGCACAAAGAAAACTGTATGCGCGCTCAAGCGGGTGAAACCTATTTCTGCAACCCAGCCAGCCGGTTGCGTAAGACGCGCCAGTGCTATTGGCGGAGGTGGAGCAGACGGGGGGGGTAAGGGCCAGCGGAAAAGACAGAGAGAGAGCACACACACACACACGCACGCACGCATGTATACACGGCGAAGCTCGTTTTCCTTCGTGCGCAGAGTCGCTGCGACACCTCCTACAGCGAAAAAAACGTTCCTAGAAAGAGGCGGTAGACGACCACGGGTTCACGTATGGGTGTGCCTCTCTCCCCACTTCTCCCTGTGTTTCCACACGTGTGCGTGTGGGTGCAGGTAGGCCTGCGAACTCCGGCCTTGTCCCCAAAACAGCTGCCCCCCGCTGTGGGTGCGGCAACACAGAGCGATGCAGGACTAAGAAAAACACACTCAATCCGCACTCACCCACACCTGCAGGACGTTGCACCAGCGACAAGCAGGCGGTCCATCTCTGCAAGCTTTTTTTCTTGCCTTTTTTCGTTTCCGACTTCTTTGTGGCTCGTCGATACTTATGTATGTCTGTGTGTGTGTGTGGGTGGGTGTAAGCATGCAGGTGTTCAAGTGCGCGTGTGCGTGCATCCATCATTGTTGTTGGCTTCCACCCCCTCTCCGTACACCTCCACACACAACCATACAAAGTACGCATGCGCACACTGGTGCGCCATCACACAGATGGAAAGAAAAAAGAGAGAGACGATTGTATGACCTGCCACATACCCGAGTACGCACATCAACACACACACACACACACAAGCAAGGCACTTCAAGGAAAGAAATCAGAAGGCAAGTAGCTGATACGTGGATACACGCACGCACACGCACGGATTGGTGGTCGTGAACTCAGGAGGAGGAAGACAAAGACGAACAGCTAAAACACGTTCGAAGTCGATCCTTGAGGGAGAGGGGATGAAGAAGGGAGCATAACACGCACACACACACAGACACACAATAGGGGGAAAGAAGGAGACGATGTGCCTGTGCGCGTGCGTTGGTGCGGGTGTATGAGGGGAGGAAGGGGAGGGGAGGAAGGGGAGGGGAGGAAGGGGGGGAGGAGGTTGGACTCGCACAAGAGTAGACGAAGAACGTGCCTCGCTACTTGTACGAGCCCGGAAACGTACAAAAGAAAATAGAAAACAGAAAACAAAACAGAGCCCTCCCCCCACCAATACAAAAAGATAAACCATCATAGAAGCCAAGGTATACATATACATATACATATATATATATATATCGGTCCGTAGAAAGAGGGAGAGAGGGGATAAAGTGTGGAGGGAGGGGGGGAGCTAAACAAAAAAGAAAGGAGGACGAGGAGGCGGCAGGGGGGATGGGCTGATGCTTCCCTTCTTGCGCTTTGGAGGCGCCCTCTGCCTCTGCCTCTGTGTCGCTCGCTCTCCTTTTTCCGTTTTCCCTCCCTTCGCCATCTTTCGTTTACATCGACGGCCGCCATCCTTTCTGTCTTGCCGGCTCCTCTCACGAACCAACATGTTGTGTGTTTTTATTTTTATTTTTTCGCTTACGCTTTCTTCCTTTTTTCCTTCTGCTGCTGCTGCTGCCGCCGCCGTTTCGTTGCTGTATGATGCGCGCACACACACACACACACGCGCGTGTGTGTGTGTGTGCGCGTGAAATTTTTTCTGTTTGGGAAAAGGGGAGGTGAGGGGAGGGAGGAGAGAGGGGGGCTTCCTTTTCTTTTTTCGTTTGGCGATATATTTCAGCTGAGGGGGAGGGGAGGGGAGGTGGAGGGGCTACCCATTACACAAGACAGCGACACCAACCAAATAACAAACACAGGAGAGAACGAGAAACAACCCACGACACACACGACACATCATACACATGGGAGGATGTGCATGTGTGTGTGTGTGTGTGGCGGAGGGGGCAGGGGACGACGAGTGAGATGCACAGACGGCCGCCAGCGTCACTGTACCCCTCCCCCCACCTCTAACTCCGCCGCCTCAAGCGAACACCCGATCACAGAGGCACAGATGCACATCACCCGCACGCCTGGCGGAATAGGAGAGAGAGCGGGTGTCTGTGCGTGCGCGAGAGTGAGGGGCGGGGACGGAGGGGAGGGGGGAGGAAAGGATGCAGTGCCTTCTGACCAAAGACCTCACGTTACTGTAAGAAGGACATGCGTGCTTGTGCGTGTGCATGGCTGTGTGTGTGTGTGTGTGCTACAGAAGGAGAGAGAGAGGGAGCAAGAGCACCCGTGAAACAAGGAGAAAAGGCAAAAAAAGAAGAAGTTGTTGCGATCTTCCTCTTCGGCACTGTGCCACTTCCCTTTCTCTGTGTGCCCCGCCTCACATCTGGCAGCCGAACGCCGTCGCACATAGCCGCACAGCGACACACACGAAAAAAAAATACACATACTCGCAGGAGCAGAGCAAGGGAGCGGGAAGAGAGAGAGAGACAGGCATGGGCACACCCGCACCTAATATATATATATATATGCATGTGCACGCGGCTGCCTTGGGCCTATCTCGTCGCTCCTTCTCTTTCTCGGTACGTGTCTCGCCAGATTCTCACAAAACTCTTCAGCCGTCGAGAGATCCACGGAGGCGATTGATGCATAGTACACGCGACAACAAAGGCTCCCCCCTCCCACCACAGAGAACACACACACGCAAATTCGACAGACACACCCGAACAACAGGCGTTTCTCTCCGACGGCGATTGTTATCACAACAATGCGCGCGTGGAAAGGCAGCACAGGAGGAGGGGCGCTTAGTCCGCCTTCTTGGCAACACGCGGGCGCACGTGGTTGTTCATGAACATCTCTCCGAACAGGTAGAGAAACGCCGTATAGATGCCGAGCTGAAGGCGGGCTGTTGCCATGGTCGTGCCAGAGCACGACCCCTCCATGCCGTCCATGATCCCCTGGCCAGCCAGGATGTACTTCTGGGCAATAACGTAGCCCGACACAAACATCACACCGACCATCTGCACCAGCTGCAGCATCGTGATGTACATGGCGAACGGCCGGGCGAGGTTCTTGAAGCCGGCCTCCGACAGGAAGAAGTAGAAGTACATGATGGTGTGCACAAAGTAGTTCATGGCGGCGGCGCAGATGAGGGTGCTGCTGCCGGTCTCGTACGAGAGCCACACGTACAGGAACATGGCGGTGTGGTGGAACCAGGAGAGAAACCGCAGCTTCGTGCCCTTCAGAACCAGGAAGAAGGTGTCGCCGAACTCGGGCACCTTGGAGATGGTGAAGAGGCCAAGCGCCACACCAACGTCGGACGTGTAGAACTCATCCGGGCGAAAGGTGCAGAGGGTGTCGTGCAGGCCGTACGTCTTGAGGTTATACAGCAGCGGCGGCACCACGCGCGTTGTGCCGTAGAAGGCGAAGGCGGACAGGAGGATGTTCCACACGGCCCAGGTTTTGTTGATCACCGGGACGAGGGCGCTGCTCTTGGCATTCGCGGGCAGGTTCAGGTACTTGGACACCAACTTGGGAGCCTGGAAAACGAAGGTGATGTATCCAACGGCAACGTAGATGGCAATATCATGGTTGTCGAGCAGCCACTGCCTGAAGGCATAGCCATCGTAATGGTTGGCACCCCAGCTGTCGATCCACTGCATGAGTGCTTGTGTGTGTGTGCCTGCACTTGTCGTATATTTCTGTATTGCGACGTGCAACGGCGGCAGCAAGGAGTCAGCTCCGAAAATGGCGATTTTTCCGTGTTGATGCGGATGGTGGCGGTGGTGGATCGTGAGACAGAGGAGGAGAGGAGGGGGTGGGGGTGTACGGGTAGCTTAGCGGTGCTGCGGATGGTGACGTGTGGGGTTTAGAGGGACTGTCACCGTCGAACGTGTGTGTGTGTGTTCGTGTGTGAGGGAACAGTGGAGGTGCGAGCCATCGTATGTGAGAGGAGATTGCATAGAAGGAGCGAGGAAGAGGGGAGTGGAGAGTGGGGAGGGGGAGGTGGAGTGTTGCCCTGGAGCGTTCATGGGGCCCCATGCGCCGCATGGATGCTCGCCGGAGGAGACGACGGCCTGCGTACGCCCGACCAGATGATTTTTGCCGCTTCTAATCATCTTTGTGGATACGAGTACAGTGGGACACCGCGGCAGCTGATGGAGGTGCCCCACATATGCGCATAAAGGCGTCCCACGGGGACAACGACGTCGTAATCTGATAAAAGTAAAGTGAGAGCGGAAGGGTGTGTGGGGAAGGGGGGGGGCAGGGTAGCGCACATCGAGCATCACGTGCACCCAATCACGACGCATGCGTGCTTAGGCGCCCACATGGTTGCCATCACGCCTCCCTCCGCTGCCGACCGCCCTACAACTCTCCCGCGCATTCGCCCCATCCACCCTCTCTCTCTGGCACCAGTAAAACGACATGCCGATGAACCCTGCAGAAACAACCGATTTTGGCTTTACGCGTGCAGTGCCATCCTTTTCTTTTTTCCTATTCAACATGACGCGTACGGCACCTCCACCCGACTTTTTCTACGTGCACTGTCTCGTGTCGGGTGCACCCGCGCTTGGCGGCTGGGCCAATATGGTGCTGGCGGCGGCGATAGAGGGACCCATGCAGGGAGAAAAAAAAGGGGCGCGGAAGGCGACTTTGCGTTGGTCACAGACGCACCGCTGTCATCACTCTCATAATATGTGCACACACACGTGCTAACGGGGGGCCTTCTCTATACACCACGTGGATGTCCGTTACGTTCCGGTCATCCACTCGCATGCGCACATGCGCGAGGACGAAGATGGAGTGGGGGAGTGGGCCTTTAGACAACGCATCACTGCCACAATAAACAAACAAACAATAAAAGCGTAAAGGACGTACCTTTTTTTTCTTTTTTTTTTAGACTGCTCTTCTTCACGCCGCCTTGCTCGCAGCCTCGGAATCGTGTCCCGCCGCCGCACAGGACTGCAACGGAGTGAGTGAGGGAATAACATTGGATGGAGAAAAGATGAAGAGGGCGAGTGTCACTGCCCGGACACTCGTACGTCTTCCTTACAAGGCCATGTACGGGAGGCATAGGGTCGGGCGGAGAACAGTGAGGGAGAGGGGGAGAGGCTCACAGCATCAGCACAGGCAGAGATGCCTTTGCCCCCCCCCCCCCCCACCACCAAGACAACAACGAGAAGAAGCAGTACATGTTCTTCGCGTAGTCACACGTCTTCACCCCGCTTAAGGCCGCTTTGCACACGAGTGTTCATCAGTCGCGCTTCTTACCAGCGGGGGCGGTTGCAGGTGCGGACTCGCCAGCCGCCGCCCTACGCGGCAGCACATAGCCCTTGATGAACATCTCTGAGAAGAGGTAGAGGTTGAAGAAGTAGATCATGCACTGGCCGCGCGCGAGCGCCATCGTGGAGCCGTTGCAGACCTTTGGGTCTGCCTTGTGGTAGCTTATAAAGGAGAACGTAAAGTAGAGACCCACCACCATCTGCGTGATCTGGAGCAGCGTGATGTACATGGCGAACGGCTTCACCAGCTTTTTGAAGCCGGCCTCGGCGAGGGCGAAGTACGTGTACATGATGGAGTGCACAAAGTAGTTGATGGAGGCCAGCACGATCCAGATGCTGGAGGCCTGCTGGTACGCCATCCACGCGTAGAGGAAGATGGTGACGTGGTGGAACCAGGAGAGGAACGGGAGCTTGCGCTTGCCGCCCATGATCAGGAAGAAGGTGTCGCCGAACTCGGGCAGCTTCGAAAGGGAGAAGAGCCCCATGGCAACGCCGTTCTTGCCGGTGTAGAACTCATCTTCGCGGAAGCGGCACAGCGCGTCCTTCTGCCCGTACTGGTGAAGGTTTTTGATGAAGAGGGGAACAATGTGGTACACTCCGTACATGGAGAAGACAGCGAGACCGATGTTCCACAGGGTCCAGCACATCTTGATCAGTCTTGTCGGTGGGTTGCCGCGGAAGATAAAGTCCACCAGCAGCGGGCCCTTGAAGACGAAGGTCAGGTAGGCGGCAGCAATGTACACACCAATGTCCACGTTGTTCGCCAGCCACTTCTGCACCGCATGGCCGTCGTAGTGTGCGATAAGGTAGTTGTCGAGGGCCTCCATCCCTTTTCTAATGGTGCGCTCGATGTAGATGTAGATGTGTGTGTGTGTGTGTGTGTGCTTTAGGCAACCGCTAACATGGGCAGTGACGAACCCCCCCAAAAAAAAAGAACGCAGAGAGAGAGAGGAAAAAAGAGAGCAAGATGGCGGAGTGGCAGCGTTAGAGGCGGTAAAGGATCGCACGACACCTGAGAGAAGGTACGAAGATGAGCTTTGGCTTGCCCAGGTGTCTGTACATATGTCAATATGAGAGGGTGGTGGTGGTGGTGGTGGTGGCTGCAGAGGCAGTGGGTGGTGAGAGAGATGGCGGTGGCCATGAAGGGCTCATCCCCTCGCACACACACGCACACACATAAAAGGGCATCCGCCACGCTCTTCCTTTTCTTTTTGTCTTTCTTGTTACGTGCGTTTCCCATTCCTCAGCTGGTGATGTATGCGAAACAGCTCACGCGCACACAGACCCCACATCAGTGGACAGACTCCTCAAACACTCTCCCACCCCCGCGCTCGTCAACACAAGCATAGCCATCGCGACCCTAACCGTCTGGACCCGTAAAGCACATCCACGACCAAGCAAGAAGACGAAGAGAAAACACGTGTACATTCGGGAACGTTTGAATCACCAAAAAAAGCGCAACAGGTGCGTGCGTGCGTGCTCGACAGTGAGGCGAAGGGGTGGGAGGTGCTTGAGAGGAAGGGAGCGAGGGGTGTTGTCCATGTATGGAGGGCATCGGAAGAAGCAGAAATGGCCCAGAGTAGCAAGAGACAACGAGAGAGAACGGAAAGAGGGGCACCGCATCGTATGCCGCGACGCGGCTCAACGACATAGGCAGCGGAGGTGGTGGTGGCGTGTTGCAAGGCTACGACAGAAGCCAGCGCACCAAAAGATAAGGAGGTGTGTGGAGTGTCTTCTTGTTGAGAGACTGCGACCACAACGCCTGAGAGAGAACATGCATGGGGCGTAGAGGCGGGGCGAGGGTGGGGGAGGGAGGGGAGAGCGAGGGGACGGGGGACTGTGTGAAGGACAGTGCAGTCATAAAAAGGCAGGGGCAGAGCTGTGCGAATGTGTCTTGGCGCGCGAGCTTGTCTGTGTCAGAGTCTCTGCGCCTGTGTGTGTGTGTGTGTGCGCATGCGCAGGAGCGAGACACGGTGCCTCGACGCGTCACCGCAGCAGTGCGAGCGCAACGCGCTTCCTCCTCTCTCCCTCTACTCCGTTCTGCTGCACCCACCCCCCACATGCTGGGGAGAGGGAGGGGGGGATCTTCTTCAAACACCCACGGCTCATGGCGTCCCGGCTACCTTTCATCTCCCCTCTTTGTCTCCCCGTCTCGTGGGCATTCTCGCCCATCCAGTTTCCTGTGCGAGCAGGTGCCCGTGCGGTCACTGCCCCCCCCCCCCCGCTGCGGACGTCCTTCGGCCTGGCTACATTAGCTCGCCTTTTTTTTGGAGCCATCGAAGCGTGACGTCGTGTGCACGTACAAGAACACGTGGGAAAAGAGGAAGAGATTCGCGACGGCGAGGAGCAGCTGCACGCGCGCGGTGTCCCAGGAAGTGCCACCTCACGCCACCGGGTCCAACTCCGGGCGGCCAACCTGGTGGTCGAGCCGCCTTGTTGTAACTAGGGATGGCCATGAGCACACGATCCGTTACCATCTGTGCAATCTGCACCGGCGTGCTCTACATCGGGAACGGGCGCGCCATGTTCTTGAACCTCACCCTCGGCCACGCCCTAGGTGCACGACGGTGTGCACCGAGTAGTGGCGCGCCGCGTCGTAGCTCAGCACGCTGCTGCCGACGGCGTAGGCGTGCGAGCAGCACAGGAAAGTCGTGATGATAGAACCACCGCAGAAACGGCAGGTTTCGACGATCCCGGAGTACAGTGGGGATGCCGTCAATGAGCGCGGGGTTCTTCGAGAGAGCGAGCAGGGCAAGCCTCTATGGCGATGAGGCCCGCGAAGTATTCGTGCAGCCCGTAGAGGGTTTTGAGGAGGACGTGCGTGCGTATTCTGCAGATCACAGTCGGCATGACGCTCGACGAGCCGTAGCAAGAGGAGATAGGGGGGCAGAAGGCTCGAGACAATCTACGGGCAGCGCATCCACACCGATTTTTACGCTGCCACGCTGAGCTTTGTTGCTGCCGTACTGGTACTTGGCGTTCAACCTAGGCCCGCACAAGACGAAGGCGAGGTCGAGTCCCGCGCCCTACGTGGCGTAGCCCGACTAGGAAATAAGCTCCCCTTCACCGCGTAGCCAACGAAGCCAGCCGCCGAGTTGTCGTCCATGCGGTGCACGGGTGCGAGGAGACAAATGCCCTCGTGTGTAGAGGATGCTTCCGAATCTTTGAGCAGGCGGTGTCTGTCTGTGCCTCTGTCTCTGTGTGTATGTGTGCGTGGAAACACTGCGGTGGCAGAAGAAGAGGCTAAATGAATAAAAAAGACGGATGAGCACGTGGGCAAACGCAGAGAGTGGAGAAAGCTACGAGCTGAAGTCACCCGCGCCTGTCAAGAACACAGAGAGAGAGAGAGAGAGGGACATACAGCAAAAAAAAAGTAGTGGGAGGTCAAGAGGTGCACACTTAGCGACTTTGCAGCTGCTGGATATGGTGAGAATGAAAGGAAA